>NC_081362.1:6465709-6595709 GCF_030684315.1 Stegostoma tigrinum | reverse complement strand
ACAGGGTGATACTCCAGGTTACCCCCTCTCGGAGTGACAGGGTGATACTCCAGGGTAACCCCTCTCGGAGTGACAGGGTGATACTCCAGGGAAACCCCTCTCGGAGTGACAGGTTGATACTCCAGGGTAACCCCTCTCAGAGTGACAGGGTGATACTCCACGTTACCCCCTCTCGGAGTGACAGTTGATACTCCAGGGTAACGCCTATCAGAGTGACAGGTGATACTCCAGGTTATTCCCTCTTGGAGTGACAGTGTGATACTCCAGGTTACTCCCTCTCGGAGTGACAGGGTGATACTCCAGGTTAGCCCTCTCAGAGTGACACGGTTATACTCCAGGTTACTCCCTCTCGGAGTGACAGGGTAATATTCCAGGTTACCCCCTCTCGGAGTGACAGTGTGATACTCCAGGTTACTCCCTCTCGGAGTGACAGGGTGATACTCCAGGTTACCCCCTCTCGGAGTGACACGGTTATACTCCAGGTTACCCCCTCTTGAAGTGACAGGGTGATACTCCAGGTTTCCCCCTCTCGGAGTGACAGGGTGATACTCCAGGGAAACCCCTCTCGGAGTGACAGGGTGATACTCCAGGGAAACCCCTCTCGGAGTGACAGGTTGATACTCCAGGTTACCCCCTTTCGGAGTGACAGGCTGATACTCCAGGGAAACCCCTCTCGGAGTGACAGGGTGATACTCCAGGGAAACCCCTCTCGGAGTGACACGGTGGTACTCCAGGTTACCCCCTCTCGGAGTGACAGGGTGATACTCCAGGTTACCCCCTCTCGGAGTGACAGGGTGATACTCCAGGTTTCCCCCTCTCGGAGTGACAGGGTGATACTCCAGGTTACCCCCTCTCGGAGTGACAGGGTGATACTCCAGGGTAACCCCTCTCGGAGTGACAGGGTGATACTCCAGGGAAACCCCTCTCGGAGTGACAGGTTGATACTCCAGGGTAACCCCTCTCAGAGTGACAGGGTGATACTCCACGTTACCCCCTCTCGGAGTGACAGGTTGATACTCCAGGGTAACGCCTATCAGAGTGACAGGTGATACTCCAGGTTATTCCCTCTTGGAGTGACAGTGTGATACTCCAGGTTACTCCCTCTCGGAGTGACAGGGTGATACTCCAGGTTACCCCCTCTCGGAGTGACAGTGTGATACTCCAGGTTACTCCCTCTCGGAGTGACAGGGTGATACTCCAGGTTACCCCCTTTCGGAGTGACACGGTTATACTCCAGGTTACCCCCTCTCGGAGTGACAGGGTGATACTCCAGGTTTCCCCCTCTCGGAGTGACAGGGTGATACTCCAGGGAAACCCCTCTCGGAGTGACAGGGTGATACTCCACGTTACCCCCTCTTGGAGTGACAGGTTGGTACTCCAGGGTAACCCCTCTCTGAGTGACAGGTTGATACTCCAGGGAAACCCCTCTCGGAGTGACAGGGTGATACTCCAAAGTTGCCACCGCTTACTTGGCCGAGCATGCCGTCCTGTCATGGGCTGGGAGTTGGCCTGGGCCAAGGGTAAGAAATGAGCATTCACCCTGCCCCAAAGTCCTCTCGCCTGCATTCTTCAATATTTCATTCTCACTTCAGAAGACGGGGGAAAGTTGTGGACCATAGAGATGGAGCCACCACCGAGAGGCATGCTGTCAGCTACATATATTTCAGTGGCCTGTTTCACTCTTTTCATTCACAGTAACCAAGAGAAGTGATGACATTTCAGCTCCTCTGATGGTGATTCACATCTCGACTAATCTCATTCATTGAAAGGTCAGACTGTAATACTGGGAATTAAATATCACTGTCCTCTCTGGCTGCCACTTGATTAAAATTGTTCGCACAGAGTTTTGGCTATTTATTGCAGGGCAGACTCGAACTCGTGTGGAAATACAAAGGCTCTTGAAACATTTGCAGTGCTGCGGTGTTTCATATGTACAGGATTGCACAGTATTTTTATCTCTGGGTCACCACAGCCATCAGCAGTTACATCAACAAAGTAAGGTTAAAAGCCAGGCTTGGTTGTCAACAAGGATTGATCAGTAGCAGTTAAGGAACTGGGACATCAGCTGAAATGTTAACTTTGATCTTGTGAAGTAAGTTGATATGAATTAGCCAGTGACTTCTCCCTCCATCCTATGTGGGAGATGAACTGATGCAAATGATAGAAAGAAGGGCAATTGCCATGAATATATTTGATTGTTAAACTCCAACGCCAAGGTCAGCAATAATTCTAAAAGTTACTGAAGATCTCCCTGAAGCATTCGAAAGCCAAACTAGTGTAGGGTGGCCACCAGTTTGAGCCGGTGAATGGTCCAGGTATCCTTCCCCATCTCATCTGGTTCCAGAGGAAGTATAAAGTGTTAATTCCCACAACACGATTTGCTAATGAAACACAGCATACGTCATCACAGGGAGACATTTTTCCAAAGAAGGATCCCGACCCAAAACATCAGCTTTCCTGCTCCTCTGAAGCTGCCTGGCCTGCTGTGTTCCTCCAGCTCCACACTGTGTTATCTCAGGACGCGAAACAATATTTGTATGGTTGTTCTCCCTCTCTTTCAGACACGCAGCCAGATGAAGGCTCATTAAGATGCTTCTTAAACGAAATTCATGTTCTCCCGACCTCAGTGGCAGACTCTGCGAAAATCCTAATCAGAGCAAAATATCGCAGGTGCTGGAAATGTGAAATTTGCCGGAGGCACTCAGCATGTCTGTCAATGTCTGTGGAGAGGGAAGCAGAGTTAATGTCACGAGTCCAGTATGACTCTCCCTCAGAGCCTCTGAAGAGGGATCACTCACCTGAAATGTTGTCCCTGTTTCTTTCTGCACAGATGCTGCCAGACTTGCTGAGTTTCTCCAGCAACTTCAAATCTTGTTTCTGTAAATATGCAAGCAGACGAAGGCCATGATCCTGGAAACCTTGCCTCTCGAGTTAGAGGCCAGCATTCACCTTTCGAAAAGTAGCAACCCCTGCTCTCTTTTGAAGGACCTTTGACCTTGCTATTTGCTCTTCTCCTTAATTCATCCAGTTTCGTAGAAGCCAGATGTAAAGCCAATGACAGCCCCTTCCTATAAGCCTGTGTTCAAAGGATTCTAACTCAATAGGGCTACAAGAAGGGGAAGAGAGCAGGGCTGTGTATGTTTGTTTCCAAGGCAGTCTCATACTTCGCGTTGCTCCAGACCCAAACACTCAGCCTTTCCCCTCTGACATTCCAGAGCAAGGGAAATGGAGACAAAAAACCAGGGTACATCTTAGACTCTTTACCATTTAATGCTTGAATTCACATCAGAGGAGTAGAAGATCATAAACATGGGCACAAATCTATCGAATGTGCGTTTTTTTTGTTATTGTGATACTCTGTTAGTTAAGGTGGAGTGGAGTTCGTGTGGTGCAGTAGGTAATATCCCTGCCTCTGAGACAGAAGCTCCAGGTTTTAATCTCACTCCAGGTCAACGATGGGGTGCTCATAACACAGCTAATCTCAATCTGCAAATCCCTCCAATGCACAACAATAGCAGGTAGCAGGAGTGAGGTTCCTAGAGATAGTTATCTAGTTGGGTCTGATTGGTGCTAGCAGTGCAGGCTCAGGAGCATGGTGGACATTAGGTACTGTGGATTGGCTCTGCCTCTGGGTAGCGAACGGAAGAAGAATTAATATTAGAAGTGTAAACCCTCAAGGTATTGATGGGCATAAATGTGGCAGCTCAACAGAGAATCCCCCAAAGTTTGAATATTACATTGTGCTCTAAATGGAATGCACAATCTTTTTTCATCATCATTTCTGATTACTTTATTAATGGATAAAATTCTTTTCAGATTCATGTATAAAATTTGTAAAAATGCTGAAGGACAGTGAAAATCTCTTTGTTTCTGGTTCCCATATTGAGTGATGTTACAGACAGTGAGCAGCAAAGTGATGGGTGTTCTGTCTTTACAAACCATAATATTAAATAGGCATAATAAAATGTGAGGCTGGATGAACACAGCAGGCCAAGCAGCATCTCAGGAGCACAAAAGCTGACGTTTCGGGCCTAGACCCTTCATCAGAGAGGGGGATGGGGGGAGGGAACTGGAATAAATAGGGAGAGAGGGGGAGGCGGACCGAAGATGGAGAGCAAAGAAGATAGGTGGAGAGGGTGTAGGTGGGGAGGTAGGGAGGGGATAGGTCAGTCCAGGGAAGACGGACAGGTCAAGGAGGTGGGATGAGGTTAGTAGGTAGCTGGGGGTGCGGCTGGGGGTGGGAGGAAGGGATGGGTGAGAGGAAGAACCGGTTAGGGAGGCAGAGACAGGTTGGACTGGTTTTGGGATGCAGTGGGTGGGGGGGAAGAGCTGGGCTGGTTGTGTGGTGCAGTGGGGGGAGGGGATGAACTGGGCTGGTTTAGGGATGCAGTGGGGGAAGGGGAGATTTTGAAACTGGTGAAGTCCACATTGATACCATATGGCTGCAGGGTTCCCAGGCAGAATATGAGTTGCTGTTCCTGCAACCTTCGGGTGGCATCATTGTGGCAGTGCAGGAGGCCCATGATGGACATGTCATCAAGAGAATGGGAGGGGGAGTGGAAATGGTTTGCGACTGGGAGGTGCAGTTGTTTGTTGCGAACTGAGCGGAGGTGTTCTGCAAAGCGGTCCCCAAGCCTCCGCTTGGTTTCCCCAATGTAGAGAAAGCCGCACCGGGTACAGTGGATGCAGTATACCACATGGGCAGATGTGCAGGTGAACCTCTGCTTAATGTGGAATGTCATCTTGGGGCCTGGGATGGGGGTGAGGGAGGAGGTGTGGGGACAAGTGTAGCATTTCCTGCGGTTGCAGGGGAAGGTGCCGGGTGTGGTGGGGTTGGAGGGCAGTGTGGAGCGAACAAGGGAGTCACGGAGAGAGTGGTCTCTCCGGAAAGCAGACAGGGGTGGGGATGGAAAAATGTCTTGGGTGGTGGGGTCGGATTGTAAATGGCGGAAGTGTCGGAGGATAATGCGTTGTATCCGGAGGTTGGTAGGGTGGTGTGTGAGAACGAGGGGGATCCTCTTGGGGCGGTTGTGGCGGGGGCGGGGTGTGAGGGATGTGTCGCGGGAAATGCGGGAGACGCGGTCAAGGGCGTTCTCAATCACCGTGGGGGGGAAGTTGCGGTCCTTAAAGAACTTGGACATAGTTCATCCCCTCCCCCCACTGCACCACACAACCAGCCCAGCTCTTCCCCCCCACCCACTGCATCCCAAAACCAGTCCAACCTGTCTCTGCCTCCCTAACCGGTTCTTCCTCTCACCCATCCCTTCCTCCCACCCCCAGCCGCACCCCCAGCTACCTACTAACCTCATCCCACCTCCTTGACCTGTCCGTCTTCCCTGGACTGACCTATCCCCTCCCTACCTCCCCACCTACACCCTCTCCACCTATCTTCTTTGCTCTCCATCTTCGGTCCGCCTCCCCCTCTCTCCCTATTTATTCCAGTTCCCTCCCCCCATCCCCCTCTCTGATGAAGGGTCTAGGCCCGAAACGTCAGCTTTTGTGCTCCTGAGATGCTGCTTGGCCTGCTGTGTTCATCCAGCCTCACATTTTATTATCTTGGAATCTCCAGCATCTGCAGTTCCCATTATCTCTGATACTATTAAATAGGCATGAAGGGTTTTGAGGGCAATTGAAAAAGGAGAAGTAACAATTGTGGCTCTCTCACTATTTCTTTAATCACTCTCTCCTTCTCTTCAGCCTTGCGGCTTTTTCAAATCTGTCCCTCTTTATTCATCATTCTCTCTGATTCACCATCGCTCTCTGTTTCTCCATCACTCCCTCTGTTTTTTCCATCACTCCTTTTGCTTCTCTGTCACTCCTTCAACTTCTCCATCATTCCTTCTGCTTCTCTGTCACTCCCTCTGCTTCTCCGACACTCCCTCTTTTTCTCCATCACTCGTTCTGTTTCTCTGTCAGCCTATTTTTCTCCATCACACTTTCTGCTTCTCCATCACTCCATCTGCTTCTCCGTCACTTCATCTGCTTCTCCGTCACTCCTTCTGCTTCTCCATCACTCCCTCTGCTTCTCCATCACTCTCTCTCCTTCTCCATCACTCCCTCTGCTTCTCTGTCACTCCCTCTGCTTCTCTGTCACTCCCTCTGCTTCTCCGTCACTCCCTCTGATTCTCCGTCACTCCCTCTGCTTCTCCATCACTCTCTCTCCTTCTCCATCACTCCCTCTGCTTCTCTGTCACTCCCTCTGCTTCTCCGTCACTCTCTCTCCTTCTCCATCACTCCCTCTGCTTCTCTGTCACTCCCTCTGCTTCTCCATCACTCTCTCTCCTTCTCCATCACTCCCTCCGCTTCTCTGTCACTCCCTCTGCTTCTCCATCACTCCCTCTGCTTCTCCATCACTCCCTCTGCTTCTCCGTCACTCCTTCTGCTTCTCCATCACTGTCTTGTCTACCTCTTGCCTCTTGCCTTTCTCTTCCTACCTCATTGATCTTGCCTCCTCTTGCACCTTCAATCGCTCTATCCCCCAACACTCTCTCCTTCTCTGTTGTTCTCCCCATTTCTGTATCATCTACATTTCCATCACACTTTGCAAAACTAAAAGCATGCTCCCTCTGAATATATTTGCACTGTGATCACTGATAGCACCATAATTAACTCTTCCCCCGATGGTATTCAAAACAGCCGACCTAGAAAGAGAACTGTAAGGATGAAAGTCAGCATATTTCAATATTGCATTGCTTAATCAGATGCGCATTTGTGAGTATTTCCATGTGGTGTGGGAAATGGAACAGACAATTTTCTGTGCAGCAAGATCTGCAGGACCTTAGTATCAGATATTCCTTTTAAATGAAATTGCTGAAGATATAAACATTGGCCAAGAGTGGAGCGATCCCCTGCTCCTTCCTCACACAATTGTGGTGGAATCATTGGCATCCATCCTGAGAGAGCAGGTAGGCTCTGTTTCAACAACTCACCCAAGGAGCAACGCTTCCAACTACGCAGCACTCCCTTGCTGAAAATGTTCACTTTGTTTCTTTTTTCCTAAATTCTTCAACAGGATGAGAGCATCACTGGCTAGGCAGCATTTATTGTCAGTCCCTAATTGCTAAGAGGGCAGCTAAGAGTCAACCACATTGCTGTGGGTCTGGAGTCACATGTCGGCCAGACCAGGTAAGGATGTTAGTGATAATAAGATGTGAGGCTGGATGAACACAGCAGGCCAAGCAGCATCTCAGGAGCACAAAAGCTGACGTTTCGGGCCTAGACCCTTCATCAGAGAGGGGGATGGGGTGAGGGAACTGGAATAAAAAGGGAGAGAGGGGGAGGCGGACCGAAGATGGAGAGTAAAGAAGATAGGTGGAGAGAGTATAGGTGGGGAGGTAGGGAGGGGATAGGTCAGTCCAGGGAAGACGGACAGGTCAAGGAGGTGGGATGAGGTTAGTAGGTAGCTGGGGGTGCGGCTTGGGGTGGGAGGAAGGGATGGGTGAGAGGAAGAACCGGTTAGGGAGGCAGAGACAGGTTGGACTGGTTTTGGGATGCAGTGGGTGGGGGGGAAGAGCTGGGCTGGTTGTGTGGTGCAGTGGGGGGAGGGGATGAACTGGGCTGGTTAGGGATGCAGTGGGGGAAGGGGAGATTTTGAAACTGGTGAAGTCCACATTGATATCATATGGCTGCAGGGTTCCCAGGCGGAATATGAGTTGCTGTTCCTGCAACCTTCGGGTGGCATCATTGTGGCAGTGCAGGAGGCCCATGATGGACATATCATCAAGAGAATGGGAGGGGGAGTGGAAATGGTTTGCGACTGGGAGGTGCAGTTGTTTGTTGCGAACTGAGCGGAGGTGTTCTGCAAAGCGGTCCCCAAGCCTCCGCTTGGTTTCCCCAATGTAGAGGAAGCCGCACCGGGTACAGTGGATGCAGTATACCACATCGGCAGATGTGCAGGTGAACCTCTGCTTAATGTGGAATGTCATCTTGGGGCCTGGGATGGGGGTGAGGGAGGAGGTGTGGGGACAAGTGTAGCATTTCCTGCGGTTGCAGGGGAAGGTGCCGGGTGTGGTGGGGTTGGAGGGCAGTGTGGAGCGAACAAGGGAGTCACGGAGAGAGTGGTCTCTCCGGAAAGCGGACAGGGGAGGGGATGGAAAAATGTCTTGGGTGGTGGGGTCGGATTGTAAATTCTTTCCCTAAAGGACATTAGTGAACGGGATGGGTTTTCCCAACAATCAGCAATGGATTCATGGTCATGATTAGACTCTTCATTCCAGGTATTTTTATTGAATTCAAATTCCACCATCAGCCATGGCAGGATTCGAACCCAGGTCCCCAGAATATTACCTGGGTCTCTGGATTAACAATCCAACAATAATACTAGACCATTGCCTCTCCCTTGCTCCAGGTTCTACAGTACAACTTGAACCCACTTTAACTTAAAACTAAATGTGCTTACAGCTGAGCCGTGGCTGTCGAATCTGTTGTAACACGCTGCCTCACCCTACAGTCTGACTCATGCCATCATGTAATTCCTTCACTTGCCTGACTGTGTGTATTCTAGAGTGAAGGCATCATAGTGAACCCAGCAGGAAATTCAGAGATAATGGGAACTGCAGATGCTGGAGATTCCAAGATAATAAAATGTGAGGCTGGATGAACACAGCAGGCCAAGCAGCATCTCAGGAGCACAAAAGCTGACGTTTCGGGCCTAGACCCTTCATCAGAACTTCAGTCAGTGTAAATATCTATAGAGGTATTCAGTGATGTGCAGGTAACATTGATATGAAGAAAGAAACAGGCTTACGGCTCTCAAAAGCTGTTCCTGAGATGTGGGCATCACAGGCATTTATTGTCCATTGCTCTAATTGCCCTGGAAAAGGAGATGGTGAGCTACCTTTAGGAATGGTAGCAGTCCACGTGGGGTACAGACAGTGCTATTAGGCAGGGGTCTCCAGGATTTTGACCCAGCTACAGTGAAGGAGTGCTGATTTATTTCCAAGCCAGAATAGTGCACGCCTATGTGATACGGTCATAGAGTCATAGAGTGATGTATCATGGAAACAGGCCCTTCAGTCCAAAATGGTCCATGCTGACCATGGAGCCCATTCAGCTAGTTCCAATTGCCTGCACTGGGTCCTTACCGCTCCAAATTCATCCCATCCATGCATCTATCCAAATGCTTTTTGAAATGTTGCTATTGTACCTGCCTCACCCACTTCCTCTGGCAGCCCATTCCATATGCACACCACTCTCTGTGTGAAGAAGATGATCCTCAGTTCCTTCGTAAACCTATCCCCTCTCACCTTAAAGCTGTGCCATCTAGCTTTCAATTCCCCATCCCTGGGTAAAACAAAACTATATACATTCATCCTATCTATACCCTTCATGATGTTATACACCTCAATAAAGTCACCCATGAATCTCCAACGTTCCAAGGAATAAAGCCCTATTCTGGCCAATCTTTCCCTATAACTCAGGCCTACTAGTCCTGGCAACATCCTCGTAAATCTTTGCTTGCACAGTCTCCAGTTTAACTATGTCTTTCCTGTAACAGGGTGACCAAAACTGTACATAATACTCCAAGTGCGGCCTCACCAACGACTTATACATCTCTAACATAATGTCTCAACTCCGATACTCAAAGCCTCGACCGATAAATGCCAGCATGCTAAATGCCTTTTTCACTACTCTGTCCACCTGTAACATCTCTTTCAATGAACTACGTGCTTGTATTCCTAGGTCCCTCTGTTCCGCAACACTCCTCAGGACCTCACCATTTACTGTATAAGCCCTACCTTGGTTTGACTTTCCAAAGTGCAACACCTCACACTTATCTGTATCGAACTGCGTTTGCCAAACCTCAGCCCACTTCCCAATCTGATCATGATCCCTCTGCAATTTTTGATAACTGTCTTCACTATCAACCATACCTCTGAATTTTGTATCATTTGCAAACTTACTAATCATGTCTTAAACATTCACACCCAGATCATTTATGTAAATAACAAATAGCAAAGATCCCAGCACCGACCCCTGTTACATACTAATCACAGGCCTCCAGTCCAAGAAACAGCATTCAACCATCAGCCTCTACTTCCTATCATCAAGCCAATTTTGAATCCAATTCGCTAGCGCTCCCTGAATCCCATGCTACCAAACCTTCATGATTAGCCTGCCATGCGGGACCTTGTCAAAAGCCTTACTAAAGTCCATATAGACACAAGCCACTGCCCTCCCTTCATCTATCCTCTTGTTACCTTTTCAAAAAACTGTAAAGCTTTCTCAGACATGACTAACCACATGCAAATCTATGCTGACTATTCCTAATCAGACCTCGACTATCCAAATGTTGGTTGATCCTGTCCTTCAGTATCCTCTCCAATAGCTGTTGTCAGGCCCACTGGCCTGTAGTTCCCTGGCTTGTCTTTGCTACCTTTTTTAAACAATGGAACAACATTAGCCACCCTCTAGTCTCCTGGATCTTCACCAGTGGCTAACAATGAAGCAAAAATCTCTGCAAGAGCCTCTGCAATTTCTTCCCGAGCCTCCCACAACACCCGAGGATGGACTTGGTCAGGCCCAGAGGAGTTATCCATCTTAATGCAATCTAAGGTTGCAAGAACATCCTCCTTGGTAATATCGGTGCAGCCCAAAACATCCCCACTTGTTTCCACTATGCCCTTAGCATCCATGATTCTCTCCTCAGTAAAAATTGCCCCCATCTCCTGTAGCTCCATCCATGCTAATCTTTAAGGGGACCTATTCTCCCCCAGCCACCCTTTTACTCTTAATGTAGCTAGAGAGCACCTTGGGATTACCTTTAACGTTATCTGCCAGATCCGTCTCATACACTCTTTTTGGTCTCTTGCTTTCCCTCTTACATGGGCTTCTACACTTTTTATAGCAATTGAAGGATTCACTTGAGACCCATGCACTTTTTTTACATTTGGAGTCCAGGTCTTGTGATGCAGTGTCCCTGTTTCTGGGAGACAATCTCCAACTTCAACAAAACAGGTCAATTATCAATGTGTATACACTTCTGGTTCACCTGCGACAGACAGTGAGAACAAGGGAGCTGCCCAGTTACCCAGTACCCTGTGCTAGCAACAGTGCTAACAGTCTCCTCAGATTTAGGATGGCACAGCAGCTCAATGGTTAGCAATGCTGCCCCACAGCACCAGGGAACTGGGTTCAATTCCAGTCTCGTGAGACTGTTGCAGTGGAATTTGCACACTCTCCCTATGTCTGTGTGGGTTTTTTCACCCCACAGTGCAAAGATGTGCTGGTTAGGGTGGATTGGCCATGCGAAATTGCCCCACTGTGTTCAGGGATGTGTTGGTTAGGTGGATAAACTGTGAGAAGTGCAGGGTTATAGTGTAGGGGGATAGGTCTTTGGAGGGAGAGACGGGACGGCCTGCTTTCACAGTGCAGGGATTCTGTAATCCATGATCATTAAGAATCATACATTTTTTCTTTCAAGGATCTATCAAACACATTTGAAATATGGCTCATGTTTTGTAATATGTAGATTCTCTCAATGAAGATTGAAAAATGTGCAAATTATATACATAGCAGATCTAAATAACGACATCACTGAGATTGGAGTTACAGTCCAATAAGGTTTTAAATGATCCAAACAGAATGTTAACATTTCACTTATTATCTTAGCAGTGAGAAAATAGTTATCTAAAATTTTTAAAAAATTCAGGCTCCTCCTTCAGAAGATGTGTTCGGAACTTTTGCTGTTGTGCAAAATGAGCATTTACAATCTGAAAGATTATTGCATTCCCAGCTACCAATAAACTCTTAATGTGTCAGTTCCAGTCTGAAACCACAACCATTTTGTAAAAAAAATAGTCAGCAAACACTGTGCAGGTATAAAGAAGAAGACTTTGACCGAATTGCAGAGTGAGAAGCTTATTTCTTACCGCCAAAGGGTGTTGAATCAGTTTCAGTTAGTTGAGGATTAGATTCTAATAGGAAAAGCAAGTGGGAATGCAAAGGCAGTTTAGGAGCTCAGGAGCTGCACTGTCAGTGAGATAGCGCTGGCCTGCGGTGAAATACAAACAATGGTTGTGTAGACTATGGAGAAACAGTTAAGAAACCTGGAAGTTGCAGTGCATAGGTTGCAATATTTTGTATAAAGTTAGGAGATGGGTGTACCGCAGCAGAGGCGGTTTTACATTGCGTGGGGATAAGATTGGTTGATCTTCCATAAGCATGAAAATGGGCGATCATTTCGCCTGATATCCTCAACTTGTCGAGTCATCTGATAACAGCACAAAGCAGCGCCATGCACTACAAGTAAGATTCTCTTATACACATCATCCTACATATTGTGGGGATGGAAGAATGGGAACAGGTTTATTCTCAAACAGTTCGCAATCTTTGACGACTAAAGGTCAATTCCGCTCAATCACTACATTTTAAGTCTGTTTGAAATTCCTCAAATGTTTTCACTTTGTAGCACGGCACTGGCTGTTCATCTGCAGTTCTCAAAGGTATCATCAGATCAAACTCTGCAATTGCAAACTGATACAGTGCATTAGTTGGACTGTTAATTCAGGACCTGAGTTCGAACCCCACCACACCAGGTGGTGGAATTTGAATTCAATAAACATCTAGAATTAAAAGTCTAATGTAACCATTGTTGAATGTTGGAAAAACCCATCTGGTTCACGAATGTTCTTTAGGGAAGGAAACAGCCATCTTTACCTTGTCTGAATTATGTGTGACTCCAGACCCACAGCAATGTGGTTGACTCCAAACAGTCCTCTGGGCAATTAGGGATGGGCAATAAATGTTGCCTGACCAGTGACACTCTCATCTCATCAGTGAATTTAAAAAAAAACTTCTTGTATGAATATCTGGCAGAAAGATATAAAGATTTGTCCGTTCTTCAGCAGTTAATGAACATAACTCCGATCCTAATATTCTTTATCAAGTGATTTAATTGCTTCACTTAAGGGTTTAGTTAAATGTGGCCTTTTTTTTATAAGTTGGGACATTCTGCAGAGATTCTGCATTAACTAGTGGCATGTAGTAGTAACCAGTGTGAGGAACTACATCGTGCCAGTCTGGAAAGCACCACATGGACTAAGATCATTGGGAGATTGACTTGGTTCTGCAAAGTCTCAATTGGTTTTATTCAAACAAGGGATTTAACACAAGTGTTGTCAAGCAAAGCCATACAGTGGGATGACAAGATGAAAAATAGCTTTCGAAATTATACAAGAAGTAAGTCAGGTTGCATGGTTATGGAAGATTGTTGCAAGTAATCTGAGGGATCAGAGCTTAGTGCAGTCATTGCATTTCTTACATCATCTTAACTAACAGCTCATCAATATTCCTCAGTATGTCATCTTCCATGGGTACCATGTGAGAATAACTAGATAACATTTTTAAAAAACAGGATGACTTGCATTTTTATAGCACCTTCCATGACCACAGGACATTGAGGAACATTTTACAGCCATTAAAATAGTTCTGAAGCGTCATCGCTGTTTTACAATAGGAGGTGCATCTGCCAATTTACACACAGCAAGATCCCACAAACAGCAATGTCATAAGCACTGCATTGACAAAGTTGACTGAGGGATAAATGTTGGCTGGGTCCCCAGGGATAACTTTCCTGCTCTTCTTCAAAGCTGTGCCTTGGGATCTTTTGCATTGAGGGGACAGGGTCTCTGGTTAATCAGACCCCACCCCATCCCTCCCACCCCACAAACTGCACTGCGTATCAAACTCACTTCTTACATTCGAAGTCCTGGAGCAGGACTTGAACCTTCAATTGCAGAAGCATGGCAATTACCAACAGAGCTGCAGTTGACTAATCTGAGAGATTAGTTCCCCGCAACTAATTCTGTCATCAGGACCCAGTAAAATAACAGGCAAAGAATTGCAACCGAGCACTTCATTGCTAATATGCAAAAAGAAGCATTATTTTATCTGCACTATTTGCAACACACACAATGGAATGGAGTGTTCAATAATCCTTGATGCCAATATTCAGCCCATTGATGGGATGAGAAGCTTTAAATAAATTCAGTGCTGGTTACAAAGTGGGGAGAAACTGATATTATATTAGCAGCTGCTGAGTAAAATATGATCTGAATTATATTAACTACCACTCAAGGACCAACATCTTGTCTCTCTTAAATATTTATATGTTGTATGGTCTGGCTTGGATCTGGCTTATTACTATTACTTTCCATAAGCCGAACACCAGTTGTGTGGAGTCGATTGTTAAAAATGTGATATAATACTGTGAAGCTATTTCCTCCAAGTCAGAAATCCAGAACAAAAACAGCAAAGCTGCAAACTTTGGGGTAAATTCTTCAGGGCTGATGTTGGAATGCACTTCTTCACACAGACAGTGGAGAAAATCTGGAACTTACAGCCACCAACAACCATCAGATATTGGATCAACTTTCCTTGTTCTGTCAGGGGATAGGGGGTCTCACAATCAGGGCCAAGCATTTGTTGCCCATCCCTAATTGCCCCTGAACTGAGTGGCTGTCTGAGCCAAGTCAGAGGACAGTTAAGAGTCAACCACATTGGTGCAGATCTGGAGTCACATGTGGATCAGGGCAAGTAAGGATGGCAGATTTCCTTCACTAAAGGGCATCAGTGAACTGATTGGGTTTTTGCAACAGTTGATGAGAGTCTCATGGTCCCTATACAATGAGACAAGATTTCAATCAAATTTGAATTCTACCCAATGTTGTGATCGGATTTGAACCCATGCCACCCAGCGCATGAGACCAAACCTCAGGGTTACTAGCCAGTAACGTTATCATTACACTGCCATTTCTCCCAATTCATTACTTTCTTCATAAGACTGTAAACTGTGATCGAAGCGAGACACACCACCAGCACGGTGGCTCAGTGGTTAGCACTGCTGCCTCACAGAACCAGGGACTGAGTTCAATTCCACCCTCGGACAACTGTCTGTGTTGAGTTCGCACATTCTCCCCGTGTCTGTGTGGATTTCCTCCAGGTTTTCCTGTTTCCTCCCACAGGTCAAAGATGTATAGGTTACATGGATTGGCCATGCTAAATTGCCCGTAGTGTTCAGGGATGTGCAGTCTAACCGTGGGTTAGGAAAGGGTAGGGGGATGGGTCTGGGTGGGATGCTGTTCAGAGGGTTGGTGTGGACTTGTTAGGCTGAAGGGTCTGTTCCCATATGGAGATTCTATGATTCGAAAGGACTCAAAGACCGGAATGATCTTGTGTAATAAGCTCTATTGGGTAAGTGCACCTGTGAAGAACACAAACACCCAGAGTTATACTGTAAACTGAGCCAGAATCCTGAACTAACAGGGCCATCACTGAGGAACCCAGGAATAGGCAAGGCACACTCTGTATCACTTCATTGTGGGTCATGGGCACTGTGCACTAAGGCGAGGTAATGGTCTAGTGGTATTATTGGTGGACTGTTAATCGTGAGACCCAGGTAATGTTCTGGGGACCCAGGTTTGAATCCTGCCGTGGTAAAACAGTTGAATATGAATTCAGCAAGAATCTGGAATTAAGAATCAAATGATGACCATGAATCTACTACCCTTTGTCGGGAAAATCCCACCTTGTTCACTCCATGTGACTCCAGACCCACAGCAAAGTGGTTTATACTTAACCACCCTCTGGGCAATTAGGGTGATCATTGCTGACCTCGCCAGTGATGCCCTCTACCCATGAATGTAAAACAAAAAGATAATCTGTATAAATGCTGCGATGAGCCCCAGATATTCTGCCAATGTCAATTTGTTTCTTTATTTTAAATATCCAATATCCAATTTATTACTCCAGTATCTACTGAGGCTATTAATTATCAGATTTTATTCTATTGTAGCTGTATGACTATGGCAGTCGTGGCTCAGTGCTTGTTTCAGAGGCTCAGGGATGACTGTGACATCAGCAGAGAGGAGAGAGAAAGAAACATGGAAAAGTAATTGAGAGATACAGAATACCAGAGATCATTGTGCTGTACCCTTTGGCGTAAATAAATACTTTGCCGTATTTTCTCTGAGTGAGAGAGACTTACTCTAAGTTAAGGACGAGCTCAAGATGTAACAGATTCAAGACCCTGATAAAGACCATAAGACCATAAGACATAGGAGTGGAAGTAAGGCCATTCGGCCCATTGAGTCCACTCATCCATTTAATCATGGCTGATGGGCATTTCAACACCACTTCCCTGCACTCTCCCCGTAGCCTTTGATTCCTTGTGAGATCAAGAATTTATCGATCTCTGCCTTGAAGACATTTAACATCATGGCCTCCAATGCACTCCGTGGCAATGAATTCCACAAGACCACCGCTCTCTGGCTGAAGAAATGTCTCCTCATTTCCGTTTTAAATTTACCCCCTCTAATTCTAAGGCTGTGCCCACGGGTCCTAGTCTCCTCACCCAGCAGAAACAACTTCCCAGCGCCCACCCTTTCTAAGCCATGCATTATCTTGTATGTTTCTATTAAATCTCCCGTCAACCTTCTAAACTCTAATGAATATAACCCCAGGATCCTCAGCCGTTCACCGCACGTAAAGTTGCCTCTAAGAGTGTAAGCATAGACACCAATACCTGAAAGATCTAAGAGAGCACTAAATCCATAAAAATACTACCTGACAGCTGTGGGTCAAGCCCAATCCATCTACATCCTCGGGAAAAAAGCAGTAAGACTTGTGATTGGTGCATTCCGATCTGACTTCTGGTGTATGCCAGTTATGCAGAGCTCCTGGGTGACCAGAGTTTCCAAGAAATACTGTTTTGTATACAGGGTTCCACCCTCGGGTGACTGTCTGTGTGGAGTTTGCACACTCTCCCTGTGTCTGCGTGGGTTTCCTCTGAGTGCTCCAGTTTCATCCCACAGTCCAACGATGTGCAGATGAAGTGGATTGGCCGTGGGAAATTGCCCTGCAGTGTCCAGGAATATGCAGGCTGGGTGGACTAACCATTAGAAATGCAGGAATAGGGTACGGGGATGGTTCTGGGATGCTTTTCAGAGGGTCAGCATGGACTCACTGGGCTGAATGGTCTGTTTGCACACAGTAGGAATTCCATGATAAAGCAGCAGCATGACCCAGCATAATACGATGGCTTTGTTAACCCTGCGAACACCGTCACCAAAAAAAAACACAGCCCCGAAGATGCTGCTTGACCTGCTGTGTTCATCCAGCTCCACACTTTGTTATCTTGAATTCTCCAGCATCTACAGTTCCCATTATCTTTGATATCATTTTAACCTCACTGCGAAACCTCTTCTAGGGATGCCTAACCTAAAGAAATTACCCTCCTCCTGCCAGATAAACCTCAGGAAATGCCTCCTCCTCTCTCCCTATTTATTTCAGAGCCTTCTCCTCCTCCCCCATTTCTGATGAAGGGTCTAGGCCGGAAACTTCAGCCTTCCTGCTCCTCTGATGCTGCTTGACCGGTTGTATTCATCCAGCTCTACACCTTGGTATCTCAGATTCTCCAGTCATTGTGACATAGCTGCACATGAGGCTTCCTGTGGATGAAGTTGGTGTTTCTTACAATGTATTGGTGACCAGACTGTCATGAATATCTCATGATAGACAACACAGAAATAGATTCTGAAGAAGGGTCTAGGCCCAAAACGTCAGCCTTCCTGCTCCTCCGATGCTGCATGGCCTGCTGTGTTCATCCAACTCTATACCTTGAATGGAAAGTTTTGTTTTTCTCAGTCATGTGTTGGTTAGGTATAATCTTCCCAAAGGCAATAATGGATGGGCAATAAATTCTGGTCAATGCGGCTTCACTAACATCACCTGAGAGAGAGAAGAAGAGGATGTTGGTATTTACTGGTTGGGTCACAGTGATCTCCTGGCTTTGTGTTGATCTACTGAGTTGTGCTGTAGGTTGGGGAGGGGAGTTGGTTACAGCGAAAATTCTTGACAATTCCTCTCCCAAAATTTGCCAGATTTCTTTCTGCTTCTTCTCTTCCAGGAGTGTACACGATTATTCGATGGGGTTCTATCACTTGCTTTGCGTTGCTGCATGGAGGTCTTTTTTTTCTCTAAATTTGTTTCAGAGCAAAGCAGCAATACATCTAGCTCTGAAGCCAACCAGTTTATTTGCGTCACTGAAGACATTTTAGTGCTTAAAACGTTTCTATGTACCCATGGTCTTTGCAGGGCCAGAGCCCCAGGTTTTCTGGAATCTTCTATCCACATGCAGTCAGCCACTTGCAGTAACTCCACCCCATGGTCTAAAGCAATCAAGCGTTATGTAAGGATTAGGGATCAGACATGCTTAATCAAACACTGCAATCGTGAGGATGGAGGAGTATGTTTATTATAGTGCATAGTTGTCACAAATGTCTGACAGATCTTATTCCATCAATTATTTTTCATGGTATCTCTACATGTGACCTAGACTCTATGTAAAGACCCATTGATGGGAGTGTGAAAGGGTCCACAGGAACACTGGTGTTGGAGTTGTAAGGTTACAGCCATCGGTAGACATTAAATAGCTTGTGTTTTCTTTTTGGAATAGAGAAATCCTGATAGAGACCTGTAAAATTGACAATGAGTTCAATAGGTTTGATGTGAGCCACCTGTGGGAAAAACTAAGACATAAATGCTTGTGAATAAACCCAGTGGGAACAGGTGTAGGCCATTCAGTCCATTGAACCTGCCCTTCCAATCCAAATCATGGCTGATCGTCTCTCTTATCATCACTTTCTTGGACTATGTCCTGCGACACTCAATGACTGAGGATCCTATTGAACGACAGAGTAGGGTCAAGGGGCTGAGTGACCAACTCATATTCCCACTTCTTTTGGTCTTCTGATGAGGATAGTGATCAAACCCATTCGGGGAGGCACGTTGGCTAAGTGGTTAGCACTGCTGCTTCAGATCAAGAGGGATCTGGGTTCAATCCCACCGCTGGGTGACAGTGTGGAGTCTGCATGTTCTCCAGCCTTTTGGAGTGACAAATTCCAAAGATTCACCAATGTCTGAGTGAAGGACTTCCTCCTTATCGCAGTCTTATCAGCTTCCCCCTCTCTATCCGCCGATTGTGTACCTAGTTCTAGAGTTATTAGCTCAAGGGGAACATCCAAGCTATAACCACTTATCACGTGCAACAAGAATTGGGGAAATGCTTTGGAAATTTCTGCGGGATCTTCCTGTGTACAGAACGGATGTCTCTGACAATGCAACAATGACTGCATTTCACAAATATCCAATTAGCTGCATCAAGTTTTGGACATCCTGAGCTTGGTTGGAATGTGGAACTTGCTACTGGGGAAGTGCTGGAAGAAAAAGCATTTGATACTATCAACAGAACAACAGAGAAGTATGTGAGAAACAAGGAGAATAGAGGGACATTTTCTCCCCTTTGATCCAAGAATTCCCGACCTATGTCTGTGACACCACCCAAGCCCTCCACCTCCTCCAGGACTTCCAATTCCCTGGCCCCCAGCACCTCATTTTCACCATGGACATCCAGTCCCTATACACCTGTATTCCTCATGCAGATGGCCTCAAGGCCCTCCGCTTCTTCCTGTCCCGCAGGCCTGACCAATCCCCTTCCACCGACACCCTCATCCGCCTAACCGAACTCGTCCTCACCCTCAACAACTTCTCTTTTGATTCCTCCCACCTCCTACAGACTAAGGTGGTGGCCATGGGTACCCACATGGGCCCAAGCTATGCCTGCCTCTTTGTAGGTTACGTGGAACAGTCCTTCTTCCGCATCTACACGGGCCCCAAACCCCACCTCTTCCTCCGTTACATTGATGACTGTATCGGCGCCGCCTCTTGCTCCCCAGAGGAGCTCAAACGGTTCATCCACTTCACCAACACCTTTCACCCCGACCTCAAGTTCACCTGGACCATCTCTAACACATCTCTCGCCTTCCTGGACCTCTCAATCTCCATCTCAGGTAACCAGCTAGAAACTGATGTCCATTTCAAGCCCACTGACTCCCACAGCTACCTAGAATACACTTCCTCCCACACACCCTCCTTCATAAATTCCATCCCCTATTCCCAATTCCTCCGCCTCCGCCACATCTGCTCCCGGGATGAGGCATTCCACACCCGCACATCCCAGATGTCCACGTTCTTCAAGGACTGCAACCTCCCCCCGCAGTGGTCGAGAAAGGCCTTGACCGCGTCTCCCGCATTTCCCACAACACATCCCTCACACCCCGCCCCCGCCACAACCGCCCCCAGAGGATTCCCCCTCATTCTCACATACCACCCCACCAACCTCCGGATACAACGCATCAACCTCCGACACTTCTGCCATCTACAATCCGACCCCACCACCCAAGACAATTTTTCATCCCCACCCTTGTCTGCCTTCCAGAGAGACCACTCTCTCCGCGACTCCCTTGTCCGCTCCACACTCCCCTTCAACCTCACCACACCCGGCACCTTCCCCTGCAACCGCAGGAAATGCTACACCTGCCCCCACACCTCCTCCCTCACCCCTATCCCAGGCCCCAAGATGACCTTCCATATCAAGCAGATGTTCACCTGCACATCTGCCAATGTGGTATACTGCATCCATTGTACCCGGTGTGGCTTCCTCTACATTGGGGAAGCCAAGCGGAGGCTTGGGGACCACTTTGCAGAACACCTCTGCTCGGTTCGCAACAAACAACTGCACCTCCCAGTCATGGACCATTTTAACTCCCCCTCCCATTCCTTTGACGACATGTCCATCATGGGCCGCCTGCAGTGCCACAATAATGCCACCCGAAGGTTGCAGGAACAGCAACTCATATTCCGCCTGGAAACCCTGCAGCCCAATGGTATCAATGTGGACTTCACAAGCTTCAAAATCTCCCCTTTCCCCACTGCATCCCAAAACCAGCCCAGTTCTTCCCTTCCCCCCACTGCACCACACAACCAGCCCAGCTCTTCCCCTCCCCCCACTGCATCCCAAAACCAGTCCAACCTGTCTCGGCCTCCCTAACCTGTTCTTCCTCTCACCCATCCCTTCCTCCCACCCCAAGCCGCACCTCCATTTCCTACCTACCATCTCATCCCGCCTCCTTGACCTGTCCGTCCTCGCTGGACTGAGCTATCCCCTCCCTACCTCCCCACCTATACTCTCTCCACCTATCTTCTTTACTCTCCATCTTCGGTCCGCCTCCCCCTCTCTCCCTATTTATTCCAGTTCCCGCTCCCCATCCCCCTCTCTGATGAAGGGTCTAGGCCCGAAACGTCAGCTTTTGTGCTCCCGAGATGCTGCTTGGCCTGCTGTGTTCATCCAGCTCCACACTTTGTTATCTTAGAATAGAGGGATCGGCTGGAAGACTCACATAAAGCAGATAATGCAAATGGAGCAACATGAAGAGTACACAGGCTCGTTTCTGCACTGTTGATTCAATATTGTCCCAAGTTTCAAGTAAATTGAATGGCATCCTTCATTTTCCCAACTGGGCTGTAGGCCTAAGCCCAAGAAGTTCGCAATATCTAATACATACACCAATATGTTCTTATCCAAGATCGACAGATTCTTGATCTGTCAGGGAATGAATTGTAATGGGGAAAAGGCAGGAAAGTGGATGTGAAGAGTATCCAGTGACTGGGCCCGAAACATTAACTCTGATTTTTTTTCACGGATGCCGCCAGACCTGCTAAGCTTTTCCAACAATTTCTGTAGATGCTTGCCTATGTTTCATTGAACATAGAACATAGAACATAGAACATAGAAAAGTACAGCACAGTACAGGCCCTTCGGCCCACGATGTTGTGTCGTGGAATAATCCTAATCCAAAAATAAAATAACCTAACCTACATTGCCCTCAATTCACTGCTCTCCATGTGCATGTCCAGCAGTCGCTTAAATGTCACTAATGACTCTGCTTCCACGACTACCACTGGCAAACTATTCCATGCGCTCACAACTCTCTGGGTGAAGAACATCCCTCTGACGTCTCCTCTACACCTTCCTCCTAACACCTTAAAACTATGACCCCTCGTGGCAGTCAATCCTGCCCTGGGGAAAAGTCTCTGGCTATCGACTCTATCCATGCCTCTCATTACCTTGTAAACCTCGATCAGGTCACCTCTCTTCCTGCTTCTCTCCAGTGAGAAAAGTCCGACCTCAACCTCTCCTCGTAAGACAAGCCCTCCAGTCCAGGCAGCATCCTGGTAAACCTCCTTTGCACCCTCTCCAAAGCCTCCACATCTTTCCTATAATAGGGCAACCAGAACTGGACACAATATTCCAAGTGTGGTCTCACCAGGGTTTTGTAGAGCTGCAGCATAACCTCACGGCTCTTAAACTCGATCCCCCTGTTAATGAAAGCCAAAACACCATTTGCTTTCTTAACAACCTTATCCACCAGGGTGGCAACTTTGAGGGAGCTATGCACTTGAACACCAAGATCCTGCTGTTCTCCACACTGCCGAGAATCCTGCCTTTAATCCTATATTCAGCATTTAAGTTCGACCTTCCAAAATGCATCACTTCGCATTTATCCAGGTTGAACTCCATCTGCCATTTCTCAGCCCAGCTCTGAATTCTGTCAATGTCTCGCTGAAGTCTGCAATAGCCCTCGATACTATCAATGGCACCTCCAATCTTTGTGTCATCAGCAAACATACTAACCCACCCCTCAACCTCCTCATCCAAGTCATTTATAAAAACTACAAAGAGCAGAAGCCCAAGAACAGAGCCCTGTGGGACACCACTCAGCACTGACCTCCAGGCAGAATACTTACCATCTACAACCACTCTCTGCCTCCTGTCAGCCAACCAATTCTGAATCCAAACAGCCAAATCACCCTGTATCCCATGCCTCCTGACTTTATGAATGAGCCTGCCGCGGGGAACCTTGTCAAATGCCTTGCTGAAGTCCATGTACACCACATCCACTGCTCGATCCTCATCAACCTGTCTCATGACTTCCTCAAAGAACTCAATAAGATTTGTGAGGCATGACCTGCCCCTCACAAAGCCATGCTGACTCCCTTTAATCATGCTATGCTTTTCCAAATAGTCATAAATCCTATCCCTCAGAATTCTTTCCAAAACCTTGCTGACCACAGACGTAAGACTGACTGGGTCTGTAATTTCCAGGGATTTCCCTATTCCCTTTCTTGAAAAGAGGAACAACATTTGCCTCCCTCCAATCTTCCGGTACGACTCCCGTGGAGAGTGAGGAAGCAAAGATCTTCGCCAGCGACTTAGCAACCTCCTTTCTCACTTCCCCCAGCAACCTAGGATAAATCTGGTCTGGCCCTGGGGACTTATCAATCTTAATGTTTGCCAAAATTTCCAGCACATCAACTTCCTCAATCTCGATCTGTTCAAGCCTGTTTTCCTGCTCCTCAAAGTTCTTATTCACAACAAGGTCCCTTTCCTACAAAAGAGAAATAGGGATTGGACAATAGGGTCTGTATTCCAAATATTGCTTCACCCTGATTCACAGACAAATATTGTAGATTCAAGTGGATACAAGCCATCAGTAGACTGGGCTTTGCTGTACCTATTCCCAAGCTGCAATAGAGGAATTCCATCCAATGGATATGTAAATCCTTATCTTGCTCTTGTAACCTTTTCCTCAGCTCACTCTCTGTATATCAATCATTTTGTTCTTGTTTGAATAGAAAGGGACTGGAACAGTTCCCAATGGATATGACACAGTCAGTACATTTATTTATTCCCAGTACAATAAATGTTCTTGGAGGTTGAATGCATACATGAATTATTTTTGACTGTGTTGCACAGATGTACCATTGCTGTAACCTTGCAGGGAAGGTAGACACTTTGCAATTAAGTTCAATAAATTGGATTTATAGCCGCAATGATTGTTCTATGTGCTTATACAAAGCAGCAGTTTGTAACAGGCTTTGGTTGCAATAAAAGGCTTCTATTTTTCAGCCTGGGCTGTTTTACAGGGTGGTTTGGCATCATGGCGGTCATGGAGCATGCAGTGCCAATTTGTACAGAGGGACTCCTGCTTTAGCCAAAGCCTGGTTAAGATCTGCATCTCCGCCTCTCCTTTGAGCTCTGTACGTTCCTCTGGTTTCCAGTTACCTGGTTAATTGTGAATATGGATTCTGGTTTGCAGGTAATACAAGCAAAGAATCTTACCTGAGATGGCACTCTCACATTTGGGCCCCAAGGTTCCAAGTTCAAGTTTCACTCCAATGGTGCAACATAGGCATCAAGCCTGGAGTTGTTTTATGTCTCATAGTCAGTATCCCTTTTTGCCACATCACTGTATCATAGCATAGGACCTGAGGGCATCAAGTTTTCTCACTCCATTTCACTTGGGATCACCTGAAGCATGACACCCTAATAGAACCATGCTCCTCTGTTATAACCAATCAGTGTAATATTAGCCCAGACAATTATGTGTCTGTGAATGTGAAAATTGTATACTGTAGCCAGTTGTAATGAGCATCTGTTGGATCTTTCAATACCACATTATCTATGTCTTGTTTCTTACATTACGAGGGATAACATGAACATTGTTGCATCTGGTTAGGATACCAGCTGCATGTCAGCTGATACTCTGAGTGCTGTACTGAAGGAGTGCTGCACAGTCAAAGATGCTGCCTTTACAATTAGGTGCGAGACTGAGTTCCTGTCTGCTCAGGAGGACATAAATGATCCCATGAAGAAGAGTTGGGGGGATATGGTTCGTGAGTTATCTGCAAAGTCCTGGTCAACATCTTTCCCTTAATCAACATCATCACAAGCAGACAGCCTGATTAACCTGGTCATTATTACAATGCTGTTATTGGGAGCTTGCTGTGAACAAATTGATGGCTGAGGAACTCTCAATACAACAGTGCCACCCAGAAACCCAGAGCCCAGCTGCTTTGAGAGTCAGCTGGCTCAGTTGGCAGGGCATCTGGACTGTGATATTAATTCAATTCCTGCACCAACTGAGGTTAATGTGAAGGTGCTACCTTCTCAACCTCTCCCCTCAGGTTAAACCACCATCTAATGAAAGAGTAGGATGATGGAGACTTCACAAAACTTTACAGATCATAAGTCCTTCATTGGCCGTAAACTATCTTGAGATGTCTAACGATGTTAAAAGCATGCTACATAAATGCACATTTTATTTATTTTCAATTAAAACATTGGAGTGGGTTGTGGCTGAAGGCTGGAAGATGTTGTGAACCAACCATCTTTCAAAATGACTGTTTACTTCTAAACATCACAAAGCATTTTACATGTAATTTTCAAAAGTTGATTCTTTCAGAATAATTTTTACAGTGTCACATTTCCTAATGTGTTCTTTTATGAGCTGTTTCCAAAATTAAGTAAAATTACAGTGTGTTAAATCCTCACTTGAATCACATTGGTTGTGTGTTCAGCCAAGTAAATTGAAATGTTTTAAATTATGTATTCCAATTTTTACATGACCAAAGGTATCAAAACAAAAGCACATTGTCTGAAGCTCAGTATCTCCAGTCCTTATCCCTCCCTTTGGCAGTGTTCATGGGTATGGACAATGCTGCCTTGCTGAGAAGCTGCAGCGCAGTTTGTGGTTGGTAAAGAGACAGCCAAGATGGAGCAAAGTAGGATGTTCCAGACAAGAATTATTCTGCTCTGCTCATTCTTTTAGTTTTTCTTTGTGTCTTTTCCCGGCCAGTATGGTCGGTTTTTTTCTTCTTTCTCTCGAGTTTTTTTTTATTAACCTTTTAATTTTTAAACTTACTCGGGGGCCGGAGCTGGAAGGGGAGTCCCAGACCGGGGGCCGGAGCTGGGAGGGGAGTCCCAGACCGGGGGCCGGAGCTGGGAGGGGAGTCCCAGACCGGGGGCCGGAGCTGGGAGGGGAGTCCCAGACCGGGGGCCGGAGCTGGGAGGGGAGTCCCAGACCGGGGGTCAGAGCTGGGAGGGGAGTCCCAGACCGGGGGCCGGAGCTGGGAGGGGAGTCCCAGACCGGGGGCCGGAGCTGGGAGGGGAGTCCCTGATTGGAAGGATGGAGGGGGAGGCAGTCACTGACCGGAGGCTGGAGCACGGAGGAGGCTTCCAGATCGGAGGCCAGAGAGGGAGGGGAGGGTATCCCCAGACCAAAGGCCGGAGTGAGGAGGGGAGTCACTGACCAGAGGCCGGAGGGGATAAGTGAGTGGATTACGGACTGGAGGTTGTCGTGGGGTGACAAGGTCCTTGCAAACTGGAATTGAGGCCTTGAGTTTTGAAGCCCAGCCCAGCGTGAAAACAGGGCCTGTTGCCATCTGGAAGCTAGGCCCTGGCACAGACTGGGGTGAAAAGGTCTGCAATTCGAGTGCTTTTTTAAAACTTTTATTCTTATGCTTGGCTTTTATTTATTGTCCTTCCAATTTTGGACTAAATACTTAAATGCTTGTACCTGAGTATCTTGTACCTGAGATGGTGCCGCTAGCAGCGACGCTGCAAACTTTTCACTGCACTCATAGCTAAAATACAGGCTGTACTTGTTCAGTGATGAGCTTTGGAGTAGAATTTCCAAAGGCTTTCAAGATAAATCTTAATTACAAGTTAGCTCATCTAACCTGTTGAGGAGACTCCAACGTGAAAGAACCATCAATAAAATCAGTTCTTGGTAGACAGGGTCCTCAATTCTGTCAGGGTCCTCAATTCTGTCAAAACACCCCATAGATTGGGCTCTTTCAGTGAAGTGAATGCCATTAACAACAGCATGAGACTTGCCATTCAAAGTGACATTAATTTAATCCCAAACAGATTTGTGATACAGGCAACAAAATAATCTGGGCTTGCATGAAAATTTAAGCTGGTATTTGGAGAGGGGCAATGTTGGGTCTTCTCACCCTTGCCTACCCAACAGGAGCTAGGCAGGTAGGCAGTTTAAATGGCCCAGGATTGTTCATGATTTGTTGAAAATCCAGCCACTTGCAAGTTTAAATGAAGCTGGAACTGACCCTTTTCTCAACTTTCACATGAAACTTGGGCAGGCACCGTGGTACAATGGTTAGCACTGCTAATTCACAGCCCCAGGGACTCCGGGTTCAATTCCACCCCTGGGTGACTGTCTGCATGGAGTTTGTACATACTCCTCGTGTCTGTGCAGATTTCCTCCGGGTACTCCGGTTTCCTCCCACAGTCCAAAGATGTGCAGGTTAGGTGGATCGGCCGAGCTATAGAGTCCTGGGGTGTGCGGGTTAGGTATTTTAGCCATGGGAAATGCACGGTGGGTCTGGGTGTGATGCTGTTGGGAGGGTCAGTGTGGACTTGAGGGGCTGAATGGCCTGTTTCCCCACTGGAGGGATTCTGTGAAAGCACATGACCATATTCAGATCACAATCACAGAATGGTTATAGCACATAAGCAGGCCATTTGGCCCAGTGCCAGCCCCTGCAATGCACCTAGTTCTGTTTGCTCGCTTTTGCCCCTGAATCCTACACATTCATCCCTTTTCAAGTAACCATCTGGCTTCCCCCTGGAATTCTTCGACTGTTCCTGCCACTACACTGTCAAACAGTGCTTTCCAGATCCTAACCACTCACTGTGTCAAAATGTAGTACAGCAGTGAAAAGATTTCCTCCAGGCTGATTTCGGGAATATTGAAACAATCTCCTGCGATCCCCATTGCGAACTTTGTGGCATTTCTACTGATTCCATCTTTCTCCGTGGTAACTGTCCGAGACTACAGCAGAATGACCACAACCATGGTGTTATCGCTCACACCTGCGATGAACTTCCCAACACTCCTTTGGATCATCATGCACCCGCTTTTTTAAAAATTCATACGTGGGGTTTGACTGGGCCAGGGATTATTGACCATCCCAAGTTGCCCTTAAGAAGGCAGTGGATGAGCACCTTCTCGAACCGCTGCAGTCCCCGTTTGGCGTAGGTACCCCCACAATTCTGTTAAAGAGGGAGATTCAGGATTTTTCCCCAGCAACAGTGAAAGAAAAACTGAAGGCCAAATCATTGAGTGTTATTGAGATAGAGACGGATAAGTTCTTAATTGGTCAGGGGTCAAAGGTTACGGGGCGAAGGCAGGAGAATGGGGTTGAGACGCTTCTCAGCCAGGATCTAATGGCAGAGCAGACCCAACGGGCTGAATGGCCTGATTCTGCTCCTGTACCTTATGATCTTATGACCTTATAGAACAGTGTTAAATTTCCAAGTCAGAATGGTGAGTGGCTTGGAGAGGAACATTCAAGTGGGTGTGTTTCCATTTGTCTGCTGCCCTTGTCCTTCGCAATGGAAGGGTTTGGAAGGTGCTGTCTAAGGAGCTTCGGAGAATTTTCCAGCTCCCTGTCCCACTGCTGCAACTGACCTTCCTTCCCCCACCATTGGAACTGATCCTGCCCATTCCAGACCTAAGCTGCTCATTACCCCCAAGCCCCTCCCGACACGTGGCATTCCCCCTTCTCCCCCACCCTCGATCCAACCACTTCCCAACCACCCAATCTCCCCTAAAGATTCCATCTTTTATGTTGCCTCATTTCCAACGTGCGCCCTGATGCTCACCCGTTATTCTATCCACGCTGATCTCACTCACCCACTGTTTCACCAGAGCCCTGAAAGTAGTTTTCTGTAATGCTTTAAATGTCAGAATGCAGCAACTGACTGCTGTGAGCGGGGCCGTGTGACTCACTTTCCCCAGCTGCTCGATGCTGCATGGAACATGTGAGTATGGAAATACAGACTCCTCATTCCTGATTGGAGTCACCAGTTGGAGCCCACCTGTTGCATGAGAATCAGAATCTCCTGTCAGATCTCCCCCATTGTGTGAGAACAAAGGAGCAGAAATAATCTGTTTACAGTTACCACTCCTCAGAAAACCCAGCCCATGAATTTAAACCCTCCTGTGAAGTGCCTTAGTTTTTATTTGGTTTACGTTGATAAAAAAAATTAAAGTTTTTGCAGTTATCGAGATAGCAATGTTACAAAGTCCGAAACCACTCACAGCCAATGGCCAGTTATATGTGAGGAAGGTACTTACTATAAGTATTTACCCAGGTTCAATGTGAGTAGATTGGGGTAAGAAATGGCCTTGTGGTATTATTGCTGTTATTCCAGAGACAAAAACAGGAGCATCTGTGAGGAGAAATCAGTGTTAATGTTTTGGGTCTGGTGATCCTTCCTCAAAACTGGGCATTAAGGAATGGGCAGTAAGTGCTGGCCTAGCCAATGATGCCTTCATCCCGTGAATGAATAAAGAAAGAATCAATGCAAACCATCTGATTAGCAACTTTAGAAAGCAAGGAAAGAGAAGAGAACGCTAACTCAATGTGAGGTTTACTCACTTACAGGAAAACTTAGACAGAAGGCTTTAGGTTACTAAATGCCCTTTTGGTTTATTGATGTGGACCAACGTAAAAGAGATATGAGTTAGATACAAATTATTAGATTTCAATACTTCTACGCAGGGACTCCTTATCAGTAACCACAGACTTCCTCTAATAATTGTTCAACATGGGCAAAGCTGGAGAGATTGCTGGGACCTTGTAGTCCCTCCATAGGAACTGTCCACTTCAGCTCAAAGGGTATCGAAAAATAAAAGCCACCCCCATTTCATACTGAAGTGGAGGAAAAACCTCAGCACCCAGAGAATGGTTACCATGTGCGGTTCACTACTGTAATATGTGGTTGAAGTAAGTAGCAAATACGCACCTAAAGGAAAGGTAAGTTAGAAGGTAATGGAGAAAGGAATAGAACAAAGAATCTGCTGTCAAACCTAATTCTGTGACAGAGCGGCAATTGCCAGACAATCCCGAGTGTGTTACTAGCTGCACGAACAAATAAGAAAAGCAGTCAAACTCATAGCATTCAGAGATAAAGGGAACTGCAGATGCTGGAGAATCTGAGATAACAGAGTGTGGAGCTGGATGAACACAGCATAAGAAGGGCCTAAGCCCGAAACGTCAGCTTTTGTGCTCCTGAGATGCTGCTCGGCCTCCTGTGTTCATCCAGCCCCACACTTTGTTATCACATAGCATTGACTTATTTATTGTCAGAACAATATGCATCTGTAAGGAGGGTGTGGTTCTGTGTAAGTAAAAGAAAGATGTTCACATCTTGAGTGTTTTAACTACCCAGGGGTCTTTGGGGTCTATAGCTCCCTCCTGTTGTTTCCATGGCAATGCCTCATCCAATCAGAGTTGACTTGACGACCAATCAGCACGCCTCTCTCCTTTAACTAATTTGGTGACCACATGAAGTTTGGCATTCTTGTGTTTGTTCTGATAAGAGAAAGACAAAAAGCTGCAGCTACAGCCATATTGAGCTGAGCATTACATAGATTGGAATTCGACAAGGAGAAGCGGGGAAAGATTTGAAGTGGAAAATAAACACTAGCATAGATGAGAAGGGCTGAATATCCTGTTTCTGTCCTGAAAATATCATAGAATTCCCAGTTGGAAAGCCCAGAACAGGAATGCTGAGAGAATGGCCACTGTGAAAAATGATGCCTTACCCTGGATAATGATAATTCTGAGGTTGGATTAAAGCATTATATTGAGATAAGGCACATGGGACTTGGTGTTTCCTTCCAAACATTTGTATTCAAAAAGTGAAACTCTGAATGCCAAAATCCCTCATTTTAAATGCATTCCTGATAGGGAGAAGGATACAGATTCAGTTGCAGTTTCCAATTGAGAATTGGATAAATACTTGAGGAAGAAAATATATTGCAGAGGTATGAGAAAGGAGCCAGTGAGTGGGACTACCTGGATCTCTCTTCACAAGGCATTTGTGGTTTTCTATGTGTTAGCTGGCACAGCATATCCGCCAGATAATTGGGCTCTGTTGAGTCAGATATCTTGAAATTTATTTACAACACAATCAATTTACAAGGGTACAATATCACAGATGTACACACATAACTTGTGAAGACTGATGTCATGGTAAATTACAGAGTTGCAATGGATTGACTACACTGACTCTCTTACACACAGAAAGTGACTGAAGGTGAGGCAAATAACTTAATCCTGAAATGTTATGTGTTGTGATGCTGTATATATGATATGTACCTTAAAGAGGGATTTGTTCTGTTCTGTTTCTCTTGAAGAGGTGCGTTGTCAACCTGATGATGTTCCATGGAAAGCAGAATAAATAGCTTTGTTTTTTTTTAAAAGTTAGGTAAAAGTGGATGAAATCAGGCTCATACAGGCCCAGTTCCGAGGAAGGGTCACCAGATCCAAAATGTTAACTCTGTTTCTTTCTTCATAGATGCTGCCAGACCTGCAGAAACTTTGATTTTGTTCCAAAGTTTTAGTTTTACCTTCAGTTGAAGTTGGGGTTTTTGGAGTTGATGCTGCTAGATACAGATCTCTCACTCTTTCTTCTGCAGCAAAAAACTTGCATTTTCACTCTGCTGCCAGACTGTTTCTTTAGGTATTTTGTTTACTGCTGGGTTAGAGTATGAAGGCTACAAGTGAGAATCAGACTGTTTAGCTGAATTTGTCTTTGCCAAGGGTATGTTTATGACATGCTATTATTGTAGAGCAGTTGACGAGTACTAGTTAAATAATATGTTAGTTTGTTAAATAGTTCGATAGAGTTAAAGTTGTGCCAATTCTTTTGTTTTCTTGTTTTTGTTTGTGTTTTAACTGTGGTGTAAGAATAAAGTGTGTTTTGCTTAAAACTTAGTAGTTTGACCAAATAAATCACATCCGGAACCCAGCACCTTACACTTGCCTTTAACTAAGGTAAAAGTTGGGATTGAGTCTATCTTGTTGATATATTTTGAAGGAATTTGGCCTGGTGTGTAATGAATGCAGCTGTCTTAATGGCATAGACTTGTCTATTCTGCAATCTATGTCACAATACACAAGCCAAAGAGGATATTCAGCATGCCAACAGGCCTTCTGCATGCTATATTATTTGATAACATTGCACAGAGTATTGCTGATATCGTGACTCAATTTGGAAGTGCACACCAATAATTGAGCCCCACTAATCACTGACCGTCACAAATGTATAACTATCCAGTTAAGCCAGCAAGCTAATTGCTTTGTTTGATGGATTGCTTTTGAGGCCAAAAGTAATTCACAGCAAGTTTTATCATGAACAGGAAAATAACTGATTATTGTAGGCAATCCTTTTTTTAACAAGTGGTGAACAAAAATGAATTACTCTTTACTGCTATGCAACATAAGCTATACCCCTTTAAAACCCCAAACACACACACAAATTCAGTCACAAATAAGGCAGACAAAAACAAGTCTTTGACACTAGTATTATGGATAGAAAACTACAGTCGCGGCAGAATAAATTCTGTAGTTCAAGATTCCAGAACTCAAGGGTGAGATCAGTTATTTCTCACAGTTCTTTTCTTTAGTAACACAACCTTTTGATAATGATACAATGCTATCTGCAGATGGATAAAGTCATAGAGTCATATTGCATGGAAACAGACCCTTCAGCCCAACCAGTCCATGTAATGCTCAACCTTTCATTGAATAGCTGACCTGGGTCTTTACTTTGATCAGAATTCTGTCTTTTCAGAGTCTTCAAGTCTTGTTTTTTTTCTCTCTCACACAGAGACAGATGATCAGAAATGCCCTTTAAATGTAGGCTTCTAGATGTCTCTGAATCCGCTACAAACGTAGCTATGTAACTAACTGCAGCTCGACAAATTCAAAGGCTGTCATCAGTTAGTTTTCCTTAACTCAAAGACTACTAGTGTCACTGCCTCATGAACTGTCCTCTTTGTTGCTCCAAAAAGTAATCCAACCTTGTGCCACTGAAGTGTACACCACACAACCCCACTTGATTTTCAAGTTGCAAAGCTTTGCACTTTTGGCTATATAGCAATCTAGCTTCCATTTTGCAGTTTATCGTCCAAAAGGAAAAGAAAAAGTGGCCCTTCATATTGACAAAAGCCACATCTTGTCAAAACTTCCATCAGGGGCTCATCAGGACAATTCACAAGAATACAAAGTCAAAGGGGGAAACCAACATTTACCGTGCATGAAAGAAGAGTGTTGTTTGGTTGGCAAGTGATGTTTGATTGGTAGAGGTGTTGCCATGGGGAATACAATGAATTACAGTCCACCTGCCAACCGTTCGGTACTCTTCATTTATAAATATAAATGTTGGTTTTCCCCTTAACTTAGTATTCTTGCAAATTCCCCTGACGAGTGCAGCATGAAAAGCTTTGACAAGATGTGTCTTTTTATAGAAATATTCAAGTTCTGTACTACCAGAAATGCACAGAAATAACGAGATGTCAATTTATGCCATTCAAGTAAAATTAGAACAGAATCACATAGCTTTATCACTTTTCAATCTGTTCAAATACTTTTTGAGAACAATATTTTCACGAAGTTAATAAGCATTAAAGATTAGGAAGTTTGTTAATCAGACACTGCCGGAATCAAATTGAAAGGTTTAATCTTGTTAAACTTTTAGGTGTGACAGCTATTTCTCAAAGGCTTAAGTCAAACCTTCTGAGGGAGCTATGTTTAGTTGTATATAATTTATTTTAAAAAATAGGCAACAACTTAAGCTACAGAGAGAAATGGAAATAGAAACTTAGTATAAAAAATAAACCTGCGTGGTTATGGATCAATGCAAGGTGAATTCAGCGGGAATTGAGAAGCGAAAATGACTCAGAGGCAGTGGGGTCGATTGGGCCTTTAACTGTTCTCATTGCAAGCACCCAACAGTTTTGGAGTGGACACAGCTAAATTAGATCAAGTAGAACTAAAACAAAGTTGCTGGAAAAGCTCAGCAGGTCTGGCAGCATCTGTGAAGGGAAAAAACAGAGTTAACGTTTTGGATCCAAACAGTTCTGAGGAAAGGTCACTAGACCCGAAACGTTAACTCTGTTTTCTCCTTCACAGATGCTGCCAGACCTGCTGAGCTTCTCCAGCAACTTTGTTTTTATTCCTGATTTCCAGCATCCACAGCTCTTTCAGTTTTTATTTAGTTCAAGTAGATGCTGCTGCTGGAGCCAAGCTAACAAAGAATAACTAATGATAGATCAGCTCTTTGAAAAATCTCAAAGTATGATGAGTGAAATGTCAAATAAAGTGAATGCAAATGGAAAATAAAAATACATCTAAGGTTTGTGTATTCTCACAAGAAACTCCATTGAATGTAGGTCATGTTTTAATATGCAGAGTTCTTGTGTTTTTCCACGTCTTAACATTCTACTGTTTTACAACACTCATTATCAGTCATTTCAATATAAAGTAATTTCCATTTAATGCAGTGCTGGGAATGTGGATGTTAAGATGGCATAGTGTACTTTCAGTGTTCTATGAGGCAAATAGCTTCTCAATCCTGGAGCAAATATGTAAGGGATTACAGATGAAGCTTTTTTAGAAACCCAAAATCTAAGAGCAAGAGTAGATCATTGAAACCTGCTCTCATGTTCAAGTCAATCATGACTGATTCTCTCTCTCAATGCCCAATGCCCACTTTCAATTCCAGACTTTTATTGATTTCAGATTCCACTATCTGCCCTGGAGGGATTCAAACCCAGTTCCCCAGAACATACCTGGGTCTTGGGATTAATAGTTCAGTGATGACATCCCTAAGGCCATCACCTCTCCTGAAGGGTTTGAGTTTGTTTATAAATGAGCCGAACTAACATACTAGCTTGGCGACCAGCTCAATAGATTCAGCTTGCCTATTAGTAAAGATATTTCTGAGTTTTTCATCAGCTGACGTAGCTTAATGAATCTTCTCTGCTCAGAGTATGTGGGAGTGATGTTGTGGTCTGGAATCTCTGGTGTTGCAACCAACAGGTTTATCACCTTGTGGATCCTAATGGGCATCTTTCTGCATATGTGTGTGAGCGGATTGATAATAGGTGGTCCATCTGTTTCAGCAACATTCAAGTGTCTATCCTAAGGACCCATTGAAAGCAGCTAGCAGGTTTATCACATGGTACAGTCCGACTGGAGTCAGTAAGCTACAACATTGTGACTACCTCTTACTCTGTTAACTCACCTCCTTGCTACAGACTGAATTTTGGAAACTTTTTTGATGTTGTTCCTTGGTTGGTTCTGCTTCTTCTCATGCTGTGGAATATTGCGTTCCACTTTGGGTTTCTCTCAGCATTTGGACTTCCCACTCACTTTAGAAAATCTCCCACATGTAGACCGGATTTATCAGGAAATATTGGAAAGTGTCTCGTGGATGTGTTGAGCCACCCCTTACATAAGATTTGGGTGGTTCTTCAAACCCAGTGATGGATGCAGCATTTGTTATAGAGAGGAGCTCTTGTAGATGCTATTCATCTGCTGCAATTACTTTAAATTTACACCCCTTTCCAAATAAAGCATCAATAGTATGTTCCTTAGGAGTATCCAGAAGTGTCTTTTGGAAGGATTGGGTGGTTACAGAGGCAACCACCAAATTTTGATTCATGTTAACTCAGGAGAAATCATATTTTATACCTTTGTATCAAGCCCTGCTGATTGATTATTCCACCTGGTTCCTGTCAGTATGACTTGAACTTAAACCCATGTATCCTGAAATTAACCTGAATTTTAAATTAATCTCTAAGATCGAAAAACTTTCTCAGGATCCTTCAGGTCATAATCAGAAATACCAAAGGCTTTTATTCTTCTCAATATTAAAGTGAGAAGAAATTTCACTGCCTTTTGTTGTTTGTCAGCCATTTGCTGACCCAGGAAATGGAGGTGATTCTTTCTTAGAATAAGTAAAGCTATGATAGAGTGTCATTGGAATGCCAATCCATGCTCAGTTGTTTGCTTTCCATCTTTCTTTTGTGGTTTTATACTCTTTAAAATGCCAACTCAAAGCATTGTAAGTGTGTTTTTTGGTACTTTTGTTGGCTTCTCAGCTTTGTTTTGACATATGCTGCTGTCACTACAGAAATTGTCGGCTCATAGTAGCAGGTCCTTATTGTCGAGTGTATGTGTGCGTGTATACCTTTGCACACACACTTACTTAACATATAAATAGAATGTGCAGATTTGACAAATTTTACTTTCATGGAAGGAAAACAACTTAAACCTGGGCATGTACAATTTGTGCAACAGATGTACCAGAACTAACACAGCACACCCCCAGGTGTTGAAGCCGCATCCCCCCCCCCCCCCCGCCCCCCATTCTATATACAAAGGAAGGAATACATGCCCTGAAATAAAATCAGTATGTGATAGGGCATGAATTGGAGAGGAGTCATATTGGGGTCAAAATATGAACACACTCTGTCCGCAGATGGTACCAGACCTGTTGAGTTTCTCCAGCAATTTCTGTTTTTATCTCAGATCTCTGGCATCCACAGTATTTTGTTGATGAAGAGAAAACTGAAATTGCCATAATCACTCCATTGGATTAAGTTAGATTGAAGATTAACTTTTTGGGGTTTTCCTACATTTTATACATTTCTCGTTTTTTAGTGAAAGTTGGAATCTCCAGTCTGAATGCCTTCATTATCTACTGATCAGACATGAATAACACAGTTTAAATATCAACATCAACAGGAATGCTCTAATTTATAGATAGGTCATAAAGATATTTGCAGACATGCTTTGAGATGTGTACCCAGTAACTAACTTCATTACGGAAAGACAATTCATTATTGGGGCTGTTGTGTGATTCTTTCCATCAGGCATAGCAAAACGTAAATTAACTTTTCTTAACAGAATGATGCACGCGAGAAATCCGGTAGTCAGTTATATGTACGTTTTCCATCCAGATCACAACTGAATTCTATTGTGTGCTCATTTCCTTTGCATTTCTGGGATTTATTTCTGTTTGAATGGGTTCACGATGCATTATATATTCACTTCGGGACATGCTAAGTAGAGTAAAGTGCCCTCCTGAGGCTAGGTCTCCAGAGTAATGTAAATTACAGGAAGGTCACAATTGTCATGTGCAGCAATAAGGCAGATGGATGGAATGCTTTGTGAGTGACAATCCTCACTGTGAGAGGTGAAAGACCAGCCTGATTCGAGGTGATAGGCAAAAATATCCGAGAAATGTGGGCAATCTCTTTGCTTGACAAACTCTTAGTGGAGAGCAAGAAATAAGGTCAGAGAGGAATGATCTGATGAAGTGGGGAAGTAAGGAATCAACCCTTCAGGGATGGGTATAGTCTTATACCTCGCTCTGTACAGCAGAGGTAGTCCCATAAAGCAGGACAGAATTGATATCAAGGGAGGGATTTCCAAGCAGCACCCAAACTGAGTAGGGTTCGGCCTGCAGCCTCCATCCAATTGGGTTGTCTAGTTAATACTGAGGAAGGTTGTGGGAAAAGACAATCGGGAGAACAGCAGAAGTAGCAAGTGGCATTTCTATAGCGCCATTAACATAGTGACACCTCCAGTCAGAGTCATACAGCCTGGAAACAGACCCTACCAGTCCACGACGACCATAATCCCAAACTAAACTAGTCCCACATGCCTGGGCTTGCCCCCTAGCCCTCCAAACATTTCATCTTCATTTACTCATCCGAATGTATTTTACATGTTGTAACTGTACCCACATCCACCCACATCTTCTGGAAGCTCATTCCACACATGAACCAGAGTGGAAACAAACAAAGCGAGCACCCAGTGATTCACAGGCTCAATGCAAGAGGTAACTGTTAAGGAGTGGCTTAAAGGAGAGAGAGAGAGAGAGAGAGAGAGAGAGAGATGATCGTGGGAGGACACAGGAAGGGGGTTCAGCATAAACTTGTGTGATGGATGTTTTAACGGCAAATAAATTCCAACCAAATTAACTTGGGTTGAATGTTACAGACTGGCACATTGCCAGGAACGGGCTAAGTGAACAAGGCTGGGTCATTAAGTATATTCAAGACCGAGATCATCGGACTTTTAATCAGGAAGAGAATCGAGGGTTATGGAGAAAAGGCAGGAAAGTGGAGTTGAAAATTACCCAATCAGCCATGATCTCACTGAATGAATGGTGGAGCAGACTCAATGGGCTGAATGGCTGTTACATCTTGTGTGCTGAGGGATGCTTCAAAGCTTGGGGTAGGCACCTCAAGGCTTCAATGGGGACAGGCCGTGGTCTATGGCCTTTTGTACACTGTATACCGAGTGGCCAGGAACTGTCATACCCCTCACGCTGTGTGCTTGACGTGGAATTTTCATTGCAAGTGTGAAGAATATTGAAATTCTACTGAGACGTCTCAGAGCCCAACACACCGAAAGGAGCCAAGTTAAAACTTATTGCACTTCCAGTAATTTCAAACGTTTTGTGGCATAACTTTGCAAATTTAACAAGTAAAGTATATTGTTTTGGAGAGCAAATTGATTTCAATGTCCGAAGTTGCATTTTTTTCCCCATTATTTCAGAACAGAAAGTGATGTCATCATAGCCTTACCAGGGCATTAGCCTGCTCCCCCATTAGTGAGACAGAGAGAGAGAGAGATGACCAGAGTGGTTTAACCTGTGGGTCACCACACCTCTGGTGATGGGAGAGTTTGAGAAGGCGCGCTCATCATGGTAACCTCAGACAATGCAGCAATTTAAACCACACTGTTAGCATCACAATCCAGCTGTCCAACCAACCAAGCTCAACTGACTCCCAATTACTTGAGAAGCATTTTTCCGTCACACTCAGGAGAAAAAGCATGAAACAAAAAAAAAGAGTAAACTTGCCGGATTGTTGCAGAAGTTTTCTTTCTGTTGCCCATACTTATCCAGAACAAAGTTGGATGGCACCAGGAAATAATTAACAAAGAGTTTTCTTCCCAAAGCGAGATTTCCTTGGTATTAATTAATTCCCAATCTGTCTAAATCATTCCAGACAGTCTTTGCCCAATAGTGATGTCTTGATTTTCCATCAAGCTACTTTCTGTTGCCTTCTGACTCAAATATTTGCTGTTGAAGAAATCTCAAGAATTCGTTGGGTGTGGTATAAGAACTTCAACCCAGTTCTCATTTTTAAAACTCCTGGGTGAGTTTTGTCAATTAACGTTTCTTTGGAAAGTCGGAATTAGAAGTTGATGGGGCGATGTCGCTTCTGCTTGGAATCTCCAATCAGTGATGGGCTTCAACCATCTCTGTGGCAGATAGGACAAGGACAGCCAGTCTCAAATCTACTGGGGCCAGAACAGGGACTAAACACTGCGCCGTGAGCAACAATCAGATCTACACCATTCTTCTAACCAACCCTGTCTACACCCAAAGAAAAAGAGACCATGTTGTTATGGGAACACACTATCCAGAACTCCAGGCTTGTGAGGCAAAATACAATCAGGAGAACAAAGGGGACAATGAGGAGCATTTACAAAGCATCTTTAGCAACAAAAAACATCTCAAGACCAGAGTGTTACCAAACTAAGCATGCACCACAAACGTTCACAGGTTCAACAGAAGAGGCAGATGATTGAGGAAATGTATGAACTATCAGTTAATCTCACCCACAGCAATGGAAGTAGGTATCTCTGACAAGGCCAGCATTTGTTACCCATAAGACCATAGTCCTTAGGAGCAGAAATTAGGCCATTTGGCCCATCAAGTCTTCTCCGCCATTCAATCATGGCTGATAAGTGTCTCAATTTCATTCTTTTGCCTGCTGCCTGTAACCTTTGATCTCCTTGATAATCAAGAACCTATCTATCTCAGTCAAAAATATGCCCAATGACCTGGCCTCCATGGCCTTCTGTGGCAATGAATTCCACAGACTCACCACCCTTTGGCTGAAGAACTTTCTTCTTATCTTCTGTTCTAAAGTGTCTTCCCTTTACTCTAAGGCTATGCCTTCGGGTCCTAGTCTCTTCTGCTAATGGAAACATCTTCCCAACATCCACTCTGTCCAGGCTGTTCAGTATTCTGTAAGTTTCAATTAGATCCCCCTTCATCCTTCTAAACTCCATCGTATATTGACTCAGAGTCCTCAAACATTCCTCATATGTGAAGCCTTTCATTCCTGAGATCATTCTCATGAATCTCCTCTGGACCCACTCCAGCTATTAAGAGTCAACCTCCACTACTGTGGAGCTGGAGTCACATATAGGCCAGACCAGGTAAGGGTGGAAGATTTCCCTCTCTAAACGGCACCAGATGGGTTTTTACAACAGTCAACAACAGTGTCATGGAGCATCTTTTTCTAAATTCAAATATTACAATCAGCTATGGTAGGATTTGAGCTCTAGAACATTAACCTGATTAACCAGCAAGTACCTCCCTTTTTGCCTTTTTACCACCCTCTGAAATGGCCCAAAAAATCACTCAGTCCAAGGGCAGTTAGGGATCAGCACTGGGCCTTCTAGGGGCACCCACATCCCATAAACAAGACAAAAACACAACACAGGTCGGTGGGGGAAGGGGTGTCTAAAATTAGGGGCAACTTGTCAATTTGAGGCTTCATATACAAGAAAACACAGGTTCACCTTTGGAGCTGGCTGTTCTGTAACACCCACAAGGAGAAAGTAACAGGGAGAAACTCAAATGGTAGCTCCCCCAAGGCCACTTTGATCATCCCCAAACCCCCCACCAAAATGTTAGCTTCCAAGCCCACTTTAATCAACGCCACCCCCTCCCAAATAGTAGCGCCCAAGGCCACTGTTGATCATCCCCGCCCCACCCAAATAGTAGCACCCAAGGCCACTTTGATCATTCCCAAACCCTCCACACAATGGAAGCTCCCAAGGCCAATTTGATTATTTCCACCCCCCCCCCAAATGTAGCTTCCAAGGCCACTTTGATCAACCCTGCACCCCCCTCCACCGAAATGGTAGCTCCCAAGGCCACGTTAGTCATCCCGACCCCCTCCCAAATAGTAGCACCAAGGCCACTTTGATCATTCCCAACCCCCCACATGGTTGCTCCCAAGGCCACGTTGATCATTCCCACCCACCCCCCACCCCCGAATGGTAGCTCCCAAGGCCCCTATGATCATTCCCACCACCCTCCCCCAAAAAACCCAGAGTCATCATTCATGCAGCATGGAAACAGACCCTTTGGTCCAACCAGTTGATGCCAACCATAATCCCCAAAACTAAACTAATTCCACCTGCCTGCACTTGGCCTATTCTCCCCCAAATATTTCTCATTCATGGGTTTATCCAAATGTCTTTTAAAATTAAGGTCACCCCTGAACGCCCTACGCTCCAGTGAAAAGAAAAGTCCCAGCCTATCCAACTTGTCCTTAAAGCTCAAACTGTGATCTGAGTTGAATTCTTACACAGATTTTTGCCCTTCATCTCCATGGCAGAAGCATGTTTTCTGGTCATGGAGACCAGGGCTGCAGAATTCTCTCTCTCTATGATCAGAAAAGTAATTTATCTTTACTCAGTAATGACCTGCGAGGGCCCGTTATGATCCATACCACAGCATCACCACCCCCCCCCAGCTTCTAAACACCCCGACTCACACACGGACAGGATCTCATCCCAGCCAATTGAGAAAAATGGAAAGTTCTGGAAATACTCAGAAGGTCCGGCGGCTGAGGAGAGAGACAAACACAGTTAACCTGAGTGGCTGGCAGACTTTCAAAATGCAGAGGTACCTTAAGAGTCATTGTCCAAACTCCTGCCAATTCCTGAAGGAATCTTTCCAATTCATTCCTGCGATCTGGTTGCTATGGTATGTGTTGCCCATCCCCGGTTGTCCTGGAGAGGTTGGTGGTGATCCTGCCATCTTGAACCACCACAGTCTATCTGCTGTACGTTAGAAATGTAGAAAATAGAAGCAGCAGTAGGCCATTCGGCCCTTCAAGCCTGCTCCACCATTCAACATGATCGTGGCTGATCATCCAAATCACTGCCTAGTTCCTGCTTTCATTCCATACTCCCTGATGCATGTAAAATCTAAAAACTCACCAACCGCTTTCTTAAATATGCTCAGTGACTTGGCTCCCACAGCCTCCTGTGGTCACAAATTCCACAGGTTCACCACTCTCTGAGTCAGGAAATGTCAGTCCTAAATGGCCTACACCACATCCTGAGACTGTTTCGAGACTGCCCATTCTGGGGAATAGTCCTCCCTGCACCTCATCTGTCCAGCACTCTTAGAATTCTATATGTTTCAATAGGATCATTCCTCTAAAACCTAGTGAGTACAGGCCTGGTCAAACCCAACCTCTGTTCATTGGACTGTCATGGCATTCCCAGTATCAGCTTACTGAAACTCCACTGCACTCCTTCCAATGTAGGTATGCCCTTTCTTAGGGAGAAGGACCAAAACTATACTCAGTGCTCCAGGAGAGGTCTCAATGAGGCCCTGTATATTTGCAGTAAGATCGACTTGCAGCAAACATAAGCCTCTGGAGGAAGTTTGGAACCTACTCATCCATGCTGACACTATTTGCATAATAATTGGCTTTTCCAGTAGAGTTTGAAACGTGACAGAAAAAAGTGTGAAAATTTTGGGATTAGGAATCGATTCGGAATCAAAAGTGTCTCTCAGTACAGAACAATGAGATAGAGGTTGGGTTGAGATCAGCCGTTAATGGTGGAACATGATCAAAAGGCTGAACAGCCTATTCCTGCTCTGAGCCTTTATGCACAGCATTCAAGGTGTAGCTACAGGGTTGGAATGAGCCACTCTGCTCTCAACAGGAAGATGCTGACTCTCTAAATTTCAGACTGGGTTTGGGAACCAGGCATCTGGAATATTCCTGGGTCCTGAGCCCGCACCGTGTCAGCATGGGTCAGCCAGCAATGAGGTCAGCCAGCTGGACTTCATAGAATACGAGTCCCCTGATTGGGGCTGTTAATCTGGTCCAATTAGGGAGCCCTGGCTGACAGGTAAGAACAGGAGTACCAAAAGTTCTGTACGCTCTGAGAGCTGACTCTGAAGAGTCAGTTCTAAACTCAAGGATTGTCCATGTGTAAGTAAGAAGTGATTCGGTGACTGGATAGCAGGCCCTGCAGAGTTATTTCATACTTGATGTGACTTTCAATACAAGAGATTTCTAGGTAGTGCAGATGTGGGATTGGTGTGCAGTTAGTGGGGCTCAGTGGAGGCAGGGACATGTTCTGGAGGATCATTGTTAAAGGTAAATGGCTAGCTATGACTGAGCTCGCTGTTTGCTGATTGACTGGAGCAGGTAGGGGAGTAAGTCTCATCGTCACAGGCTAAGAGGGGATAGATTTTAAAAGGGATCTAAGGGGTAACTTTTTCACACAGAGGGTGGTGCGTGTATGGAAGGAGCTGCCAGAGGAAGTGGTGGAGGCTGGCACAATGACAACATTTAAAAGGGATCTGGATGGGTACATGAATAGGAAGGGTTTAGAGGGATATGGGCCAAATGCTGGCAAATGGGCCTGGATTAATATCGGATATCTGGTTAGCATGGCCTAGTTAGACTGAAGGGTCTCTTCCTGTGCTGTACATCTCTATGACTCTATGATTCAATATTGTGTGGACAATGGTACTGTGGTAGTCATACATAGGTGTCTCAGTTTGAGTCTGTTTTCATAGATTTTTCACCATCAGTTGCAAGCAACAATAGTTCCCCACTGGGCTTCGGCGTGTCTTAGATAATATCCATGATTACCATTCAGAGATTGAATCTCGAAGCTCTGTAGCCTACTTGTAAAATGGCTCTTCAATACGTTTGACAGACATTTAATGGGGGTGTATGCATTATCGGCTTTGACCTCACTGCCACCTACTGTCACTTTTAAAAATTCAAACCCTAACCCACCCCCACTTCACTGGCACAGTGTTAAAATGCAGTGTGCACCAAAAGGAAAATGCAGAGAGATATGTTAGGGAGGTAATGTGCGCCGATGTAAGATTTTTAATATAGATAGACATTCATGTCTCATCAAATCTGACGCTTGATCCACAGACAGGTGGGAGATTGCTATTGTAAGTGTGGTGTGGGAAATTAGTGTTGCTGAACTGAAGGAGGCATTGGATTAAGACACCTTCAAAACACACGTGGATATATCAACACAGGAATCTTCCTGTAATCACCAAAAAGACCAGTCTTCCCCAATTCTTTAATTAGTCCAAATGAGTTTTGTAGCATTATGCTGCTTCTCGCTGCTTTAAGAAAAGGACTCCATAAAGATGTCCATACACAAATTTGCAGATGGAAATCTTTTCCATGTATTGTTGAAAATTCTTTTATTCTCTCAGCCCCTAATAAATATGCATGCTATCTCATTCTGTTCAGCTTTGATGTTGAGCGTTCTGATTCAGACTGGTGTCTCGTAATTGCAAAATCTGATTCCCATCAGTCAGGAAATTAAAATACAGGTTTTGATTTCCGTCAATTTCCCACACTTTGATGATCTAACATGCTTCAGATAAGCGTTGAGGTTCTCCGCAGTGATTCCCAAACCAACAGGGGCAATCCATTATTCATTTGTGATAATTCACTCTCTTCAAGTTTACCTGTCTCCTCTCATCCTTTAAAACACTTACTCAAACTGGCCTCTTTATTGAGGCTTTTGGTGATTCACCCTCATGCAGCTCAGGGTTAAATTTGTTTGATATTGCAAGACACTCCTGGCCGGTCTTACACATTCTACGCTCTGTGACCTGTAGCTCTTGGTAACCCAGCAGCTGGTCCTGTTCCCTTATCCCCTCTCCTCCAGCCCACTGACATACATTGGCTCCCAGTCCAAGCAACATCTTCAGTTTAAAATTCTCCTGTTTGTCTTCAAATCCCTCTATGGCCTGACTCCCTCCCCCTGTCTCCATAACCACCTCCCAACCCTCCAAGATATCTGCACTCCTGTGCAATCCCTGTTTAAACTATTGTGCTGTTAATAGCCATGCGTTTGGTAGTCTAAGCCCCGAATCTAGAATATTCTCCCCAGAAACCACTCTATTTCACATACCAGATAGCCTCTCCAGCTGTCCCTCTGCTGATGTGTTTGCTTCCCTGTTTATGTTTGTCTGTGTATGTATTTGGAAGGTGGGTTTCAATTTGTAGAGTTTACTAAATTTAACTTAATTGTTTACTTGTTGCTAATATCTAATAATCTGAGGAAAGAAACCTGGTCTGTGCTTTCTATTACCCTGGGTCTCGAAATCAAGTGGGATTTAATGCATTTGCTTTCAAATGTTTTAAGTTATGGGGTGATTCTAGGATTAGGGGACCTTGATTTTCAGTGCATTAACCCAGTGAGGTGTGAGCATCAAATAATACTCTGTGGAAAAGGTACGACATTTCTTCAGCCACAGAGTGGTGGGCTTGTGGAATTCATTGCCACAGAGTGCAGTGGAGGCCGGGACGGTGGATGCCTTCAAGGCGGAGATCGACAAATTCTTGATCTCACAAGGAATCAAGGGCTACGGGAAGAGTGCAGGGAAGTGGAGTTGGAATGCCCATCAGCCATGATTTAAATGGCAGAGTGGACTTGATGGGCTGAATGGCCTTACTTCCATTCCTATCTCTTATGCTCTTATAAAAATCGAACATGGGTTTTTTCTGAGCCAGTGCCAATGGTGTACAAGCTTCCGTCCAGCTCTCTCTCTGCATCCTTTGACTAGGTCAGTTCATTCGCAGCTGATATTGAGGTTAATATTTGAGGTGAATGTCTCTAAGGAGAGAAAAGTGGGTCTAAAATGCCATAAATGACGCCTTCATCTTCTGTTTTGTGCTTTGAGGACTTTGAGGACACTAGAGAGGGCAAGGGAATGGTGCAGTGTCTCTGTTCCGGAGCTGGGGGCCCAGGTTAGCACCATCTGCTCCAGATGTGTGTATTAACATCTCTGAATAGGTTGATTAGAACATTTCTTTACCTACTTTTCCTAATTGACCTGTTCAGGGGTGTTATTGCACATCCCTGGAGCAAGTGGGACTTGAACCTGGATCACCTGGATCGTCACAAACAATTATTGGGGAATGGGTGAAACGGTAATATCATTAATCCAAGAGGTCAAGGATGTGCTGTTAGAATATGGGTTAAAATCTCACCAGGGCAGCTGGGGGCTAAGGGGGTTAAACTAAATTATTTCAAGAAAATTAATGCTTTAGCATGCCATCTGAGGTACGTGGAACCTCAGAGACGCTGCATGGTTGCTCAGCTAAGGCAGAAATCATTGATTATCACAACGTGAATATCTCACACTCTTTCGAAGCTACATATAACAACTAGAGAGACCCGTCACTGTTCAGGTAAAAGGAATATGTCCAGGTATTGAACTTCCCAAGAATTACACAAAAGCACTGGGGTAATAATTCCCTGTGTAACAAGGACAGAAATTGCTGAAAAAGCTCAGCAGGGCTGACTGCATCTGGGGAGAGAAATCAGAGTTAACATTTCAGGTCCAGTGACCCTTCCTCAGAGCGGATGGTAGCTCGGAAAGTGTTGGCTTATTTGCAGAAGATTGTGTTGGGGGAGGGGTTAAGGAGTAAATGATCGGTGGGGATAGAGCTCAAAGAGGGAGAAGAACAGTTGGATGGACAAAGGAGTGGAGAACAATCAGGCCATGAGGGTGAATAGCTATTAATGGGGACCATTAGTGGCTAACAATGGGTTGTGTGTAACAGCAGACCATGCGATGACAAGGCCTGGTGTGTGGGGGTTGGCCTAAGGACATGGGAGAAGCTCAAGCTCTAAAATTATTGAACTTGATATTGAACCCAGAAAGCTGCAGGGTCTCCAAGCGGAAAATGAGGTGCTATGCTTCCAGCTCGTGCTGAGCTTCGCTGGAGCACTGCAGCAAGCCTGAGACAGAGATGTTGGCCAGGGAGCAGAAGTGGCAGGCAACTGGAAGTTCAGGGTCATTTTTGTGGACAATAATTCCCTGGTACATTCTCTGCAGCGATACCTGAACTGGTTGTGCAAACCAATCAGCACCCTTTGCTCAGGCAGTATAAATTGTTATTCCCTCCGAAATTTGGAATTCTTGCCATCTGTCCTGATGACTGCAAAACAAAAAGCTTTGAGAGAGGACCTCTGTTTTTTAGAAATTCTCAAGCTCTGCTCTGGCGAGTTTGCTCTTAATGATGTCCGCAATCAGGGACTGGAAGAGCCTACATAATTAATGCATTTATATCGGTTCTGAGGCCCAATAATGATAAAATACAACCGAACAGGCTTCAATGAAAGGAGCCCAATCTTACTAAGAGATAAAAGAATGATAAAATATTTAGTTACATCAAGGGAAAAAAAAATGTATCACGAGCGAAAAGTCTGCGATTTAGAGAACATGTGGCTGGCCGCCAAACTACTGACAGCACTTAGTTCAGTCTGCAGACTGAAAGTTATATCCAGATATATTAAATATATATAAGTATAAGACAAGGAGAATTTGAGTGGCAATGCAATTACTCACTTGAGTGACAATCCAGATGAAGTGCAGTTACTCGGAACAACATTTGCTGTATGCAATTCACCAGGAGTTGAGTCATTGAGTGACAAAACTGTGTTATTTTCAGAAATGGAAGGTTCAGGAGCTGGAAGCACTGAATGCTACACTGCATCTAATTGGCAAACCCAAACCCTTGTAATGAAGTTTTGCCAGTTGTCGATGAGAACACGTTTAGTCATTAATTACATTATGCTTTATTACACGTGTCTTGTCACACAGGCTTAACTGAGCCAGATTGATTTCCTTTCATAAACTCATCATTTACAAAAGAAACATTCACACCCCGTTCCCAAAAATATGACACTTCCCCTTTAGTTGACGCCCGGCTTTTCAGTGATTCGAAGACAACGTTGTTTTCTGAAAAAAATTTAACAGACCTCAAACTGGGGTGGATTTCCCCTAGTCATCCAACACCCCCCGCACAATGAGCTACCAGAGTGGGGCCTCCAACAATAGATGGTGATGGTGAGGGAGAGTACGTCCATTTCTCTGGGCCCTTTGCCAGAAAGGGAGCATGGTCTTTGACAATTGGTGGGCATGGGTGCCAACATCAGAGCATATGGGCAAGGAGAAGGGAAAGGGCTTGAGCAGGAAGCCTCTGATTCTGGAAAGACAACCACAGAAGGGCAATTAGAGTGAGTGTGCAACTGCAGGAGCCATCACCAGACTGACTGACATCAAACCCTGAGCTGGATGAGTCTCATGGAGTGGTAGAGATAGACAGACAGAAGGGGTTCAGCCAGGGGTTCCAGACTGGAGGCTCAGCATTGAAGAACCAGGGAGACAGACCAAAGCCACTGAGGGTGGTTAGAGAGATGGGAAATGTTAGGGGTGAGTGCCAACATCTTCAGGAGACCCAGGTGGACCATCTGGGCAAAACCAATGATGTCACGAGGCCACAAGGAGTGAAATTATCCTTTCACACCTGGGAAGTAAGATACACGGTGCTACACAGTCACAGGAAGTTAGCATTAGGAGTTCCTCCTATAGAGCTCATTACCCGGCTGGTTAAGAGTGAAATTCCTCAACAACGTCCTGGTGGATCAGCAACATGGAGCAGATATACATTGTAAACACTTCACTCCTCTTTGTTACACCTTCACATTTTTCCAGAGGCATTCCTGGGAGGCATTGATGTAATGGTGTACAGGGATGGTGAAAAGGCAGGAGATTGGCATGAGGGGATTGGCATGCAGCTCTACAAAACCCTGGTGAGACCACACTTGGAATATTGCGTCCAGTTCTGGTCGCCCTATTATAGGAAAGATGTGGAGGCTTTGGAGAGGGTGCAAAGGAGGTTTATCAGGATGATGCCTGGACTGGAGGGCTTGTCTTACGAGGAGAGGTTGACTGAGCTCGGACTTTTTTCTCTGGAGAGAAGGAGGAAGAGAGGTGACCTGATCGAGGTTTACAAGGTAATGAGAGGCATGGATAGAGTTGATAGCCAGAGACTTTTCCCCAGGGCAGGATTGACTGCCACGAGGGGTCATAGTTTTAAGGTGTTAGGAGGAAGGTACAGAGGAGATGTCAGAGGGAGGTTCTTCACCCAGAGAGTTGTGAGCCCGTGGAATAGTTTACCAGTGGTAGTCGTGGAAGCGGAGTCATTAGTGACATTTAAGCGACTGCTGGACATGCACATGGACAGCAGTGAATTGAAGGGAATGTAGGTTAGGTTATTTTACTTTTGGATTTGGATTATTCCACGGCACAACATCGTGGGCCGAAGGGCCTGTACTGTGCTGTACTTTTCTATGTTCTATGTTCTATGTTCTAAATGCAGGCTCAGTGGGCTGAATGGCCTCCTTCTGCATCGTAACAACTCTGTGATTCTTAATATCTATAAAGATTTCTTACCAATGGAATCAAGCTCTACTTTTATAATATCTGTGCAGTGTGTGTGTGCTTAAATCACTCGTTTCATTTTGGCATTGGTATCTAAACTACAACCATCCAACAAACAAACCCAAAAAAATTAAAGGGGGACAGCTTTGCACCGGCAACCTGGTATTAAGCTCGACACATCTCAATGGGAACTTGCACATGTGAGCTAAAACCTGGCTGTGGGTGCCTGACAATGCACTCCCATTCATGGAACTCCCACCAGTTGTGGAAGACCTGAAACTCACTGGTGGACCCCACATTCCTCCCCTCTCCAGGGACAACCTGGCAGGATGTAACCATAAAAGAGTGTCAGCTACTTAGGTATTAACACCCTCTCTATGTTCCTCTGCCTGGACCTGCTCATGGTCAACTTGAGCAGGTCCAAAAGCTGTCCCCACTCCCTCCCCAATTTCTGCACTCGATATCTAAGCACCCGGAGTGGGGTGCTAAAGTGCAGATAACTTTTGAGAAGCCAGGAGAAATGAAACAATAGGTGATAATGCAGAGGATCCTACTCTATGCATTCACTGATTTATTAAGTATTTTAGCTACGAATTCTGCTTTCTCCGAGGAGATTATCCTTCCTCACACCCACAATTACTATTCGTACACCAGTGTCTTACTTAACTACTGAATCTAGTGAAAGTATAGAATTCCAGGGACGACGTGAAGCTATTGATTGATTGACTGATTGTCGCCACACGTACCGAAACAAAGTGAAAAGTGTTGTTTTGCATGCTCTGCAGGCAATAAGAATTGCATCAGGGTAGCAGAACACGGTACAGAATACAGTGTTACAGCTGCAGAGAAGGTGCAGAGACAGAGATCAGCATTAATATTTGTGAGGTCTTTTCAAAAGTTTGATAACAGTGTGGAAGAAGATGAACTGTGGAGGCGTAGTTATTAAGTAGGTAACAAAAAACAGAGATATGTGCTGGTGGTAAAGTACTATATCACTGGACTATTCATCCAGAGGACGAAGGATATTCTCTTGTCACATCAGTTCAAGTAAAATCCTACCATCTGATGGGATTTAATCTATAAACTAACTCAATTAAGAAATCTGGGATGTAAAACTGGTCTTGCTATTGTTGACTATGAATCTATCATTGAATGCCAGAAAAATCCATTGGGTTCACAAATTCTCTTTAGGGTGGGATACCTGCTACCCTTTTTGTGGTCTACCTGTGACTCCAGACCCAGAATAATGTGGTCAACTCTTAACTACCCTCTGAAATGGCCCTCTGAAAAAAAAAATCAGTCATTGATAAGAGATAATTGGAACTGCAGATGCTGGAGAATCCGAGATAACAAAGTGTGAAGCTGGATGAATGCAGCAGGCCAAGCAGCTTTTGTGCTCCTAAAATGCTGCTTGGCCTGCTGTGTTGATCCACAATCAGTCACAGATGTTGTTTTTGCCAGTAACCATTCACATCCTGAGAATGAACACGAATAATTTGGAGAGATGGTAGTATTTTGCACGTGTAGCAAAAAAATTTGTTGGCGCACAGTCAGGATTTTAAAGGTAGAATTAAGTCCTGAGAAAACTAGGCCCAATCTTTGCCTATTCAATTAGTTGGATCAATCAAGTTGGTCCTTTAAAGGGTTTTTTAATTTCAAAAGATCAGAAAGCCAATGTGAAAGAGTAACTTGGATGCCTCAGCTTTTAGCAAACATGTAATTATAGTTAAACCTGGGAGAAACCTTGTGGTGTTAATGGATAAAATTGTTTATGCTGTTGACTTTATGACAGGAGAATTGATTGGTTTTGACTTCAGAAAAGAAGGTTGAATGTTTTAGTTCCATGCGCATAAGAGTTGAGCTGAGAAGCAGATTTTAACTTTCTCTGAGCAGGAGAACCAAGTTTTTCAGTCAATTCAGGGACACCAGTCAGCTCGGCAGGCGTGGTTTCTAGCCAGGGTAACTCCTAAGTCAGGAGAGTTTGAATAGAAATCTTCAAACTTGTTGAAAATGAGAAAGTTTAGGTCATCGCAATTGCAGGAGACTCATGCCAGCAGAATCAGAAACAAGTCAAGAAGGATAGGTCTCGGAATCCCTAGAGAAAGAAACTGGAAAACATTTGATAAGAATGAATTTTAAAAGGCTGAGATGGAGTTGATGTTCCTTTGGGATTGAGTCTCTGTAACAGATAGTACCAGATAACAGGTTGAAACTCTTGTTTTCATGTTCCTTTATGTATATACACATACAGAAACATTTTATTTCTTTAGTGCTTCTTTTGTGTCATAAACTAATGTTTTGATGCTAAAGAGCATTTGTTAATATGTCGCAGTAGGTAACCACCAAGTTAACTAAGTGAAAAATATTAATGATATAATCAAAGTTTAATGCTGGGATCTAACTTGCCTTGTATTGTCAAGAGCTGGGGTTATAACAGCGGGGTAAGAGCTGTGTCTGCCTGCATGACCTCAACTTTGTAAATGAACTGGTCAAAAACTGGAAGCTGAATTTTTAATAAAACCCAGGCTGTTGCTGATTCTGGACTCTTTGAATTAAGTCCCTAAGGTATAAAGTATCTAATCTAAAAGAGATCTCTGTATAGAGAGATATAGCTCTTCAAGCAGTTCAGGCAAGAGAAAGGAGAGGGGGTTTTAACCTATGAGCAAAATCAATATCAGCAGCTTATGGCTGACAGTCTGATGCCTTTCTTGAGATTCTACCTGGAAATAAATCTCAAGATATCTTTCACTGAGTATGAGAAGAATCATTTGACATTGCTTGTGCCTATGTGACATGTTCAGCAGTCTTTCTGAGGGGGTGCCAGGATCCTGACGTACCCAGGAGACCTCTGGGCAGTATCATGTGGATCAAGATTGACATCATAATAAACAGACAGAGTCAGCAGCCGCAAGCAGCGAGCAAAGCCACCTCGTCTCTTTATACAAAATTCAGCCAACTGAGCAAACCCTGCAACATTTGGAATTCACAATACTGTGCCTTGTGAGTGGATATCTAGTTTCCCATGACACTATTACAAAAAAATAGCAGGGGCACTATCCAAGGTGCCCAGGCTAATTCTAATCTCTATACGAGAACATATTATGTGGTCATTATCTTTTTGCTGTTGGTTGGAGGTGCCACATTTTCTTTATTGCTGCACTTCAAAGTGGCTTCATTATGGCGTAAAGCATTTTCTGAAGTCAGGAAAGATGCTACATGAGAATAAACCTCCTCTCTTGCTTTTTTTTACCTTCCCTCTCAGTGAAGTCAGACTCCTTGGACAGTACCTCCTCCTCTTCCCTTTGTTAGCCAAGATACTTCTGTCGACTCACTGTGAGTCAGTTGTGTGAATGGGGACCAATTCTTCCACATTTATGCACAGCACCTTACACATGTGTGTGAATAAACGTTTGAGTATTCATGTGAATGCAATTATGTGAGTGTGTATATTTATGTGAGTGTGTGTATATTTATGTGAGTGTGTGTATTTATGTCAGAGTGTATATTTATGTGAGTGCGTGTATTTATGTGAGTGTGTGTATTTATGTGAGTGTATATATTTATGTGTGTGGGTATTTATGTGAGTGTATACGTTAATGTGTGTGCGTGTGTGTATTGATGTGTGTGAATATTTATGTGTGTGTATATCTATGTTTGAGTACATATATTTATGTGAATGTGTGCATTTATTTGTGTGTGTGTATTTATGTATGAGTGCATATATTTATGTGAGTATGCATATTTTAGGTGTGAGTGCATATATTTACGCGAGTGTGTATATTTAAGTCAGTGTGTATATTTATGCCAGTGTGTATATTTATGTGCGTGGATATTTATGTCAATGTACATATTTATGTGAGTATGTGGATTTACGTGTGTGCATGTAATTATGTGAGAATATATTTATGTGAGTGTATATTTACATGAATGTATATATTTATGAGTATGTATATTTATGTCAGTGTGTATATTTATTTGTGTGTATATTTATGTCAGTGTATATATTTATGTATGTGTACTTATGTGTATGCATGTAATTATGTGAGAATATATTTATGTGAGTGTGAATATTTATGTAAGTGTGCATATTTATGTGTGCATATATTTATGTGAGTGTGTATATTTGTGTGTGCAAGTGAGAGGACGTATACATGCATATTTGCGCACGTGTAAGTGTTTGCTTGCATATTTTGTACAAGTGTGTGTGCATTTATGTGTAAGAGTATGTCTATTAGTGAACTAGCTGAGTTTTCACAATAAACCAATAATACTTTAATGGCTGTCATTACAGAGACTAGATTTCAATTCTCAATTTATTGATTAGATTTAGTTGATCGAGCTAGTCTGGTGGGATTTGAACCTATATCCATGACAGTGTTAGCCTGGACCTCTCGACAATTAGCCTAGTGACATTGTCAATAACTCACCATCTCCCATTTCCATCACTGCAGTGCCTTTAGCACAGTCAAATGCCCCCAAAACACTTCATAGGATCATTATTAAACAATATTTGACACCAAACCACAGGAGCAGATAAGACGGATATTTGAAGAGGCAGAGAGATATAGAGTTGACTGTTAACAGTCATCCACATCTCCTATACATAGGCCAGACCAGGTAAGGACAGCAGATTTCCATCCATAGAGGGTATCTGTAAACCAGATGGAAAAACTTAACAGGTCTGGCAGCATCTGGGGAAGGGTCACTTGATCCAAAATGTTAACTCTGATTTCTCTCCACTGGTTCTGCAGGCCTGCTGAGTTTGTCCTGCAATTTCTGTTTATTTTTTTCCAGCATCCACACATCTTTTGCTTTTTTGTGAGACAGATGGGCTTTTCCCCTCTAGTTGGTGACAGTTTCATGATTGTTGTTAGCCTCTTAATCCCAGATTTTTATTGATTCAAACTTTGCCCTTTCCTGTGGTGGGATTTGAACCCAGATCCCCGAAGCATTAGCGGTGTCTCGGGATTAGCAGTCACATGATGACATCTCTAGGCTATCTCCCTCATACTTATTCAGAACTGTGACAAATTTAAAACACAGATTCTTTGATATTTTGTTACTAGCGCATCTATATCCGAATGAAAACTCAAAAATGGAAGTTTTGGACTGGCATGCTGAGAGTTTGCTGTGTGACATTTTGGAATTTGAACTTTAAACCTAGAACCCTATTACACTTCAATTATTGTGTACAAAAGGTCAGGAAACGTTTGGGAAGACAGAGCTGCTGCAAGAGACGTAAGATGGATCATTGCTTATGTTAGACGCACCAGTGGAAGGACACTTGATCTGAATGTTAACTGAAGCAAAATGCTGGGCATACCAGAGACCCGAAATAAAAGCAGACAGTGCTGGAGAAACTCAGCAGGTCTGGCAGCATCTGTGGAGAGAGAAACAGTGTTAACATTTTGAGTCCAGTATGACACTTCTTCAGAACCCCTTTAGAGGTTATGAAGGATTCTGAAGAAGAGGCACCAAGTTGTAGAGCATGGAAACAGCACCCTCGATCTAAGTTATGTCAGATGCAAAACATTGACTTTGCTTTTCTCTCCTTCAAATGCTGCCTGACCTGTTGAGTCTCTCCAGCACTTTCTGCTTTTCGTTTTGAACTGAAGTGCCCAGCAGCAGCTTTTGCATTCTTACTTTCTGTTCTGCCACAGACTTGTGAAAGGCAAAGTTATAAAAAAGTCTCCAAGCAGCCCACAGCGAAGACAGGTCACTCTCTCTCCTGGAACAGAAAGTAAGCTTCCCCGGTTTGGAGAGGGATCTCTCCGGGTCTTTCATTCTCTCTTTGAGGAAAAGATAGATGTTCAAAGTCTCTGAACTGCTTACTCAATGAAAGACCTGGGGCTAACTGACTGCTTCCGCAAACTGAGAATCTTTCATCATCCTGTGACCACAAGCAACATGACCTTGCCAGGGGAAACCTAAAGAACTATCAGAGTTACCTCAGTGATAATGGGAACTGCAGATGCTGGAGAATCCAAGATAACAAAGTGTGGAGCTGGATGAACACAGCAGGCCAAGCAGCATCTCAGGAGCACAAAAGCTGATGTTTCGGGCCTAGACCCTTCATCAGAGAGTCAGGTCTAGGCCCGAAACGTCAGCTTTTGTGCTCCTGAGATGCTGCTTGGCCTGCTGTGTTCATCCAGCTTCACACTTTGTTATCAGAGTTACCTCATTCCACTTTTAATGTTAATCTTGATCCACAAGGAATTATCTTCCCTTTCTCTTCCAAGCTGAGTGTGTGTGTGTGTGTGTGTGTGTGTGTGTGTGGTGTGTGTGTGTGTATACGTGTGTCTCTGTGTATGAGTGTGGGTGTGTATGTTTGTGTGTGTGTGTGTGTGTCTGTGTATGAATGTTTGTGTCTCTGTATGTGTCCGTGTATGAGTTTAATGGAGATATATAGTTTAAGTTTGCATAGTAGCAGTGAATTACCTAATTTGCCACTTACTCAAAAATAAGTTTGTCCACTAATACAATTCTTTTTCCCTTTGTTTATTGATGAAACCTGGTGAGTGATTTTTTTTTGTTCTGAATAACAGCAAACCAAAGAAAATTTAAATATTCTGGTGCCTCAGTTGGATATTGACACTTTTGGACATCACATCGAATACTGGGGCTTACAATCTATTTGTGGACTCCCTCTGCTGGTATTTGTGTGCATGGTGTCCTGAAATGAACGAAATGCACAATGCAAGTTCTAATACACCCAAGGGGACAGCAGAACTGTTGAGTCTTCAGGTGACACATTTAGGAGTCAAATAATCCATAATTTTCCATGAACTGATGACAAATGCCAATGTTTTGCAGTCGAATGTGCAAGCATCTCCTATGTAATCCTGAAATTCAGCTGATTGGGAATCTTGGATGAGTAGATTCTTCCACCATTTAATCCCACCAAAATCTGTTGCTTCAAAATTTTATCTGGAAAAACTCTTGTATGATTTCATAACTTATCGATCATAAAAATTCTACTATATTGGATTTTCTGAGGGCATTCAGCTTAGCCCAGACATCATTCAAATATATCATTGTAGAATCTTACAGCACAGAACGAGGCCATGTGGCCCACCAGCTCTGTGCTGTTTGCTTTGAAAGAGCTATCCTCTGTCCTTTCCCCACAGACCTGCAAATATTTTGTTTTCCAAATGGCAGTTGAGTCTGCTTTGACAGCCCTTTCAGGCAGTGTATTCCAGAGCTCAACTCCCTGCCTAAAAATGCCCTTCTCATTTCAACTCCCCTTGTTTATTTTAGCCAATTATCCTCAATCTTAGTTGTTTATCCCAGTGCCTCCCATCACACATCACAGGCATTCACACACCCCAATTCAAATGGCAACAATTTGTCCCAGTTAACTCAATCCAAACCTTTTGCTATTCTTCACCACTACATTACATAATTCCTTCGCTTCATTCCAAATTATAAACTGGTTGGAATTAAATTCTGGGCCTCTCTGACAGATTCATCCTTCGCATTATTAAGGCTACGAAAGGAAATAGTTGCATCCACGCATTGTGTTGGGGAGCCACAACTGCTTGGGAACTAATTGGGCCAACTCCACATGTATTTCAAGATGCATCAATTAGAATACCACGAGGACTTTCTTAAAATTACTTTAAATAATTGATGGGTTTCCATTTCCAGGGAAATTGCGTTCAAATACACAGAATCCAAATTTGTTCCTGCCCTCATTTCCTATGCATTTTTGGGGTGAGATTCCAGTAAACATGTTGTTGGATTTGAGTTATTAACTACCTGTGACAATGTTGATCCCTGGGTTTGAATTCTGCTTCAAGCACCTCATTTCCGTGCATCAAGCCGTTGACGCTATGTGAAGTTACAAAGCTGGTATACCGGTTACACATGAACAGAAGAAGGCTATTCTAAGCTTTGTGTCCCACTCAAGTAGGGCATGGCTGACTCTGGTTCAATTTTTGTATTGTTTCAACACGACCTTGCAGGATATAGGCCACCTGGGGACTTCAGTTGTTATACTAAGATAAATTGAGGTGTTGCAAATTGGTCAGGCAAACCAGGAGAAGACTTATACAGTTAGTGGTAGGTCCTTGGGGTGTGTTGTCGAACACTTGGAGTGCAGGTGCATAGTCCCTTGAAAGCGGAGTCACAGTTAGACAGAGTGATGAAGGTGGTGTTTGGTATGCTTGCCTTCATTAATCAGTACATTGAATATAAGAGTTGGGAGGTCATCTTGCGACTCTACAGGACACTGGTGAGGCTACTTTTGGAATACTGCATTCAATTCTGATCTCCCTGCTATAAGAAAGATGTTGTTAAACTTGAAAGCGTTCAATGATGTTACTGGGATTGGAGGGTTTGAGTTATAGGAGAGGTTGAGCAAACTGGAACTTTTTTCCCCTGGAATGTCAGAGGCTGAGGGGGTACTTTATAGAGGTTCATTAAATCATGAGGATCAGGCATGGGGTGAATAGCCAAGGTATTTTCCCCAGGGTAGGGAAGTCCAAAGCTAGAGGGTATAAGTTTAGGTGAGAAGGGAAAGATTTACAAGGGACATAAGGGGCTTTTGTTTTCATACAGACTTCAGTGTATTTACAGAATGAACTTCCAGAGGAGATGGTGGAGGTGGGAACAATTACAACATTTAAAAGGCATCTGGATGGGTACATGAACAGGGATAGTTTAGAGGCATATGAGCCAAATGCCGGAAAATGGGAATAGATCAGTTTAGGATATCTGGTCAGTATGGGGAAGTTGGGCCGAAGGGTCTGTTTCCATGCTATACAACTCCATGACTTGTATTTCCACATGTATGTTGTAGTTTGGAGTTATGAGTTGTGATGGTAGAGGTCTCAGTGTTGTTTCCAATACATGGCTAACCAGTATTTTCACCCACTCTCACCTCCAGCCAATGGCATAGGTGCAATGTATTTCCAAGTGGATCCTCAACCTGTTTGGCCACACAATGAACACGCCATTGTTTACCTTCAAGTACTGGATTGGTACTTGAACCCTGAGCTTCTGGCTGAGAGGCAGAAGCCCTATCCACAGTGCCACAGGACCTACCACTTGACTGTCCCTTACCTAACGAAAATCTCAATCCTGAAAATTCCAATTACTCATGTCCACAACCCGTCCCCAGTATCTACAACTTTGAATGAATGATTTTTCTCCTTTCCAATATCTTTCTGGTGGAAGACGCTTCATGATTTCTCGCTGAAATGCATGTGTAGAGATTGCAGATCTACTATAGCCTTACGGCCAGGCAGAGTCACAACATTGCATACACACAGCACATGCAGCCCTTAAAGGAGAACACTTTTAAAGGCAAAGTGCACATATAGAATTAAGAGCATGGAGAACAGGCATACAAGTGTGGAATGTGCTGGTGAAGCGCTTCTGGGTGCAGGGGCTGGTGATTAATGTGGTGTTCCACTGAACAAAAGCATCCAACCAAAGTATTTTCTCTGGTTCTTTATATGTCTGAAACATAATTGTTCTAATTTTGCATGGGTCCCCACTTGTCCTATGTTTTACCATCTGGCTTGTCAATATCTATAACATGGAATCCTTTAGACACAACAACAAAATCATTCACCAATTTTCTACATGCCAGGGAATACTGGCCTCAGCTATGCAACCTGTCCTCATCATTGAAGCCTCTAAACCCTGTATGAATCTGGTGTAATGATATCTTCTTCAATGCTAATGTATCTTTCCTGAGGTTCAGTGCACCCCTGGACAAGGCTATGCGCAACTGGTGTGATAATTATAGATTCAGGCTCTTCTGTGTTAAAGACCGATGTTTTTGTGAGGTTTTCCAAATGTCCTTTCTGTGCCTACACATTACTTTTCCCTGACCTGTGTCCACAAATGCTGAAATCCCTTTGTTCTTCCTTAGCTGCCTGCCTCTCACGCCTTTAAGAATTTGTTCTGATGGATCTACAACAACTGGCAGTGAAGCTGCCATTGAAGTAAGGGAGTGCTGACCCTCAATCTGAACCACACAGCATTGTACCACACAAAGAGGGGAATTTCATCCATTGTGAAGATGTTGTGTTAGAAATAGACCATTCAGCCCCTCAGGCCTGCTCAACCATTTAATGAGATTGCACCATCTCTGTATTCTACTCTGTCAGACACACAATGGCTCATAGAGTTATACAGCATAGAAACAGACTTTTGGCCCAACCAGTTCATGCTGACCATAATCCCAAACTAAACTAGTCCTAACTGCCTGTGCTTGGCCCATATCACTCCAAACCTTTCATATTTATGAACTTATCTAAATGTCTTTTAAACATTATAACTATACCCACGTCCACCACTTCCTCTGGCAACTCATTCCACACACAAACCAGTCTCTGTGGAAAGCAATTGCCGTTTGTGTCTTTTTTAAATCTCTCCCAATATGGCCTTAGTTTAGAAATCCCTAACCCCAGGGAAAAAACATCTATCACGCACCTTATCTATGTCTCTCACTATTTTATAAACCTTTATCTTCAACCCTCAACCTCCTGTGGTCCAGTGAACAAAGCCCCAACCTAAAAAGCCACTCCATATAACTCAAACCCTTTACTTCTGGGAACATCCTGGCAATTCTCTTTTGAACCCTCTGTGGCTAAATAAAACCCTTCCTGTCCCAAATGAGCATATCCTGCGAGGTGCATCTGGTGTTTAGGTGCTGTCTATCTGTTGGAGGTCGCACAGGATCTCTCAGATTGTTATTCTCCGCGGCTCAGTTGATCGCGCCCTCTTGTTTCTCAGTGATGAGCACTGTGGGTTCAAGGTCCACTTCAGGACACAGGCAGTAACATCAGTGCAGACGGTCACAGCCCTGCAGGGGGAGCTGCACTGTTGACGATGCCCCTTTTCAAATGGAACGCTGAACCCATTTTTCCTTTCCAGTGGAGGTAAAAGATCCCGTTGCACTACTTTGGAGCGAAACGGGGGACTCTTCCAGTGCCTTAGGTAATGGTTGTTCCTCAGGCACAATCAAAATGATGTATTATTTGGTCTTCATCATGTGAGAGTTTGCAGTGTGCAAATTGGGTGTCACCGTTCCATGGCACAACAGCTACTACACTTCCAAAATACACGTCATTAGCTGAAATGCTTTTGGACATTCTATGGCTGTAGAAAAACACTGCATAGATGCCAGTATAACAGAAAACGCAGAAGAAACGCAGTATCTATGACGAGCTAAACAGAGTAATCTTGTCTTCCTTTAGCCTGGACCCATGTACAATCTTTCTAAGCAATTCCATTGTCTACATTAGTAGTTACAATGTCATTGCAGTGTCAGTCACATAAGGAACCAAGAAATTACTTTCAGAAATTGCTGGAGAAACTCAGGAGATCAGGCAGCAGCTATGGAGAGAGAAAAACATGTTTCAGGTCCAGTGACCCTTCTTCAGAAACACCCAACCGAGAAAACACCTTTGTTGGTTATTTGTATTCAGTGGGATGTCAAATAAACCACCAGTTACTGTACTCAAGAGGCAATTCACCTGTACAACGCACTCTTATGTCTGTTCCCCAGGCCCACTCTGCTCCTACCTGTGTGTTCGCTGCCTTTAAGAGAGTTCACCTTTAAGGGCTTCATGCACTGTGTGTACACAATGTTGTGACTCCAGCTGACTGTAAGACTATAATGGATCTACAATTTCGACACACTTACAAATCAGAAGGTTGCTGTAATGCCTGCTTCATGAATTATAATGTGTTTTACAGTTTTAGGTAAACTAACTCATGGAGCTAACCAACCCTTGACGAGCGATTGATTATTATTGCCAATATGAGAGCAGTAATATAGCTTCATTTTAAACTGGATTAGGTAGAATCCAACATGATAGATTATTTATTGAAGTGTTGCTGTTTTTCATTCACAAGTAAAAAACATTTAAAGGCAACATTTAGCTCCTTGCAGTTCATGGAAATTTTTAAAGAATTCTTTTAAATTGTGCTGTCTGCTTTACTGTCTCCATGACCAAGTCTCTGCTGAGGAATATGGCTGGATGTCAATTGATGGGTATCCCAGCAGCTTCAACCATCCTACTTTGTGCTTCCTGGTCAATGGAGAACACTCAAGGGTGAAACATGTCAATACTACAAATGCCAATAGACAGTGTGACCTTCAGGTGTCCCAAACAGCTTTTACATTATGTCTATACCAACTCCCTGAAGGGGCTAAAATACACATGAAGTAAATCATCGCAGGTTGGTAAAATGGAGATGTTCAGCAATAGATCCAATATCTTCTGAGCCAAGGCAGGATAGTTTCTCGGAAAAGGTGAACTCCCTTGCTGTTCTTTGGAATATAGTGTCACAGGTTCTTTTATGCCCACTTGGGAGAATAAGCTTTGTCAAAGATGTCAATCAATGATAACAGCTGAGGGATATAGGTACCTAAGGGGGCAGGAAATAGATATTTACAATTATAGGCCTAGATAAGGAAAGATGGGTGAAGATTTGAGTGGAACTCAAATGCTGGCATGGACTTGTTGGGTTGAATGGCCTATTTCTGTTCTGTCCTATGTAGTCATTGCCCATCATTAGAACAGCACTCTCTTGGTACTTGAAATAACTCCTGACACCAAGTCACCCCTTATTTACACGTGGCGAGTCCTTGATACTGACCCAGCTTCCTCAGAGCCAGCTCTCAGAGTGAACAGGACCTCTGACACTCCTGTTCATATCTGTCAGCCAGGGCTCCCTGATTGGACCAGGTTAACAGCCCCCAATCAGAGAACTCAAAATCCAGGAGGTCCATGTGGCTGACCTTGTTACAATCACTACAGTACTGCAGGGGAATCTCAGACATTAATTTCTAATGCTCGAGTCTTCCCTCTCACTCAGAAATTGTGTGTTGTTAGCTGCGTTCCAAACAGACCTTGAGCACATAATCTACAATCACATTTCTAAGCATTGCTGAGGGAGTGCTGCACAGTCAGGCGTATTGTTCAAATGAAATATCAATAGCTGCACATGCTGTTAGATAAATTTAAAGGTTCCTAATATTCTAAGCAGAACTCTCCTTATGCCCTGTCCAACATTCACCCCTTAACCCTGAAGTATTTACCTTTTTAGTGTGTGTGAGGTTTCTGTGTGCAAATTGATTAGCATGCTGCTCATTTTGAGTGATAATGCCTTGGGCTGTTTATCCCTTTATGGATTCGATATTCTTTGGGCTCTCTCAAGCATTGCATGTCTGCACTTGCACTCTGAGAGACTGTTCTGTTGTATGTTCTAAGTCTGTACCATCCTGGATTGTCCTCACCATAAAGTAAGGCTCTCTCACTCTCTTCAAGGCAGAACGGCCTCTCGTTTACACTCAGATACTGTCGCACAGTGTTTCACACCTAATCCTCGAACTTGCTTCTCTCCAGGCTGCCGTCTTGTGTAAGTGTGTCATCATCATTGCATTGTCATCATTAGTGTTGCAGCCGACATAAAGAATTAGTTCAGTTGGCTGGACAGTTTGGGAGTGATGCCAACTGCATGCATTCAAGTCCTGCCCTGGCCATCCCTACCATTGAAAGTCCTACCTTCTTAATCTCACCCTCATCAATGACCTTCAGGCTAAACTCATCACCATTGATCCCTCTCCAGGGGGACTTTACCTTCACTATCCCTACATTATAGAGTAAGAGTTATACTCCACAGAAACAGACCCTTCGGTCTAATTTGTCCACCCTGACCAGATATCCTGTATAAGTCTGGTCCCATTTGCCAGCATGTGGGCCATATCCCTCTAAAACTTCCTAATCATATACCCCTCCAGATGCCTTTTAAATGTTACAATTGTACCAGCCTCCACCACTTCGTCTAGCAGCTCATTCCATAAATGCAGCACCCTTTGCGTGAAAACATTGCCTTTTTATATCTTTCCCCTCTCATCTTAAACATATGCCCTCTAGTTTGGGACTCCCCTCCCAGGGAAAAGACCTTGACTATTCACCCTATCCATGCCCCTCATGGATTTATAATCGTCTGTAAGGTCACCCCCCTCAGTCTCTGATGCTCCAAAGAGAAAGCCCCCAGCCTGTTCAGCATCACCCTATAGCTCAAACCCTCCAACCCTGGCAACATGCTTGTAAATTGTTTCTGTACCTTTCCAAGTTTCACAACACCTTTCCCGTAGAAGGGCTTGATGGACTGTGAAGTATTTTGGAAATGTCTCAACATCAAGAGAGGTGCCATGTAAATGCACAAACTCAGACACTTAATCTCGAGCACTCTCCTTGTTTGAGCCAAGATTACAGAAAACGGGCAGGGAGAAGAGCACAATGTTGATGAGGCTGGTACATGGTCTACTCACAGGTAAGAGACAGAGCTCATGATTCCCAGAAATAACTGGCCAACGAGCCACTTTCTCATTTACTGGGCGTCTCAGTGGCAGGTACCAGAATCAGACAGAAAGAACAAAATCAGTGTGAAGTGGGATATAACATGTTGTTTCTTTACGCAAGGCAACTCCTTGTGAATACTCCAAATCAGCATTTACTGAAAATGGGCAACAACAATTTGCATTTGTGTAGCACATTTAATGCAGTGACACATAGAGGCTTGAGATTTCAGCAGCTGGTCGCCTAGTTTCTAACACTAGAGAGCAACTGAAAGCCTTCACCACTATCTATGGAGGTAAATATTTCTTACAATATTAGCGCTTTCAGTATTTTTATTAGAATGACGTCAGTGTTACAATTAATGTTTTTAGTATCCGTCGAGGCTAGGTCATTGAGAATATAAAAGGCTGAGATCAGGAAGGGAGGAAAGGCAGGAAAGTGGGGATTGAGAGCTATTGGATCAGTCATGATCTGATTGAATGTTGGAGAAGACTGGATGGGCTGAATGGCCTACATCTGTTCCAGCACCTTGCGCTGGGTTTGTGAGCACCTCATGAGTGGATCAGGTGGCTTAGGAGCATTCAAATTAGGAACAAAAACAGGCCATTTGGCCCCACAAGCCCACTCAACCATCCAGTAAGATTGTGGCTGATCTGATTATTCCACATTCCCACCATCACGCTGACCTTTCACCCCCTTGATTGTTGAGAATCGATCAACTTCTCCCTTAAAAATATTCAAGAATTCTACCTCCAACGCATCTGAAGAGTTCCAATGTCACACAACCCTGTGTAAGAATAAAAATCTTTCCTCACCCCAGCCTTAAACAGGTGAACCCTTATTGCGTAACAGCAAAGCCTCATTCTAGATTTGCCCACAAGAAAAAACAGCCCTATACTCATCCAGCAGGGTATTGGTCATTTCAATCAAGTCAACCGTTATTCATCTAACTCCCCCAACAGATACAAGCCCAGTCTGTCCAGCGTATCCTCATTAGACATCAACACTGAGTCCGGGAATGAAGATTAACAGATGGACTTGGACCGAGAGAACTGTCAAGCAAGCACAGATTGAATCAGAAAATATCTCAAGATACCACAGGAAATTTGGCACCCAGCCTCATCTTTGTCACAACTGACCAAAAACCTGGTAGAAGAGGGAAGCTTTAACAGCATTGCAATGACAGAGAGAGACACAGAGAGACAGATATTGAGAATGAGAGAGACAATGAGACAGGGAGAGAGACAGGCAGTGAGGCAGAGACAAAGAGATAAAAACAGAGAGACAGAAACAGCAAGGCAGGAAGAGACACAGAGAGAGAGAGAGAGAGAGAGAGAGCCAATGAGACTGAGAGAGAGATAGAGAGAGGCAGAGAGACAGAATCAGAGAGAGACAGAGAGAGAGAGACTGCGACACAGAGAGACAGAGTCAGAGAGAGAGAGCGTGTGAGAGATAGAGAGAGGTGGATAGGTTTTCAAAAGGAATTTGAGAGCCGAGGGTCCACCATGTTAAAAAGATTGAATTACATGAGAGTTAAGACACCAATTATACCAGCAATATATACAAGGTCACGATACGGAGAAATTACATTTCAAACAAAAACGCTGAAAGGAATCATTTTAGGACATCAAAAATGTGAATTTAGATTCTGTTACAACTGAAACTTTAAACATATATGTATAGGTCATTCAGAACCGATGGAAATCCTACAACAGTCAACAAATGACAGACGATTCGGAATTGAGGAGGTCGAGTTTTCGTAAAGTCTAGTTGGATGATTGAGGACATTTGGATTAACATTTGCACATCCTTCAGGCACAGTGTAGTGAGGTTTGCAAAAGTGATGAATATTCATCACTCAGTACTGCAGGTATCACATGAGCGTGACTGCATTAGTGTGTCTCAGCCAGTTTGGGTGTCTCTCTTCAACTTGCAACTGGTTGGGGTCAGTTAGCTCAGTGGAGTAGACAGCTGGTGAGAGATGCCTAACAGCTCACCTTCTCAAACTCACCCTTGCCTGGAGCATGATGACCCTCTGGTTAAACCACCACCAGTAGTGTCTCTCAGAGAGAACAGCCCTATGCCCTGGTAGGACAATGCTGCTGTTGATATTTTCGCTTTGTTCACTCTAGTCCAGAGCAATACTTTGGCAATGACCCTTTACTTTCCATCTTTTATTTTAATGAGATGTGGGTGTCAGTAGGAAAGTCAATAATTATCCCCCATCCCTAATTGTCCGTCAATTGATTGGCTTGCTAAGCCTTGCCTGAGGGCAATTAAGAGTCAACCATATTGCTGTGGGTCTGGAGTCATGTATAGGCCAGGCCAGGTGGCGATGATAGATTTATTTCCTTAGAGGAACACTAGTAAACCAGATGAGCTTTAACAACAAAATCAATGATGGTTGCCATCACTAAGATTATAATTGCAGATTTATTTATTGAATTACAAATTCTAACAGCTGCTGCAGTGGTGGGATTTGAACAGGTCACCAGGAAATTATCCAGGAAATTTAGGCCTACAGCCATTACAAATAAGCCACCACCACCTCCAAGCTTCTGCCTTCATCTCTCTTCACTGAGACACTTTAAATAAGTACTTCCTCTTTCATAATATAGTGAGAATCGCAATATCTTAAATGCAACTCTGAACTCCGAAGACAATCTTTCGTGATTTGCCCACAGAGCTCTAACACACCGGTGTGAAAGACTAGCTCTCCCTGTCTCCCTAACTCAGGAGTGCCCCAGTGTTCATTTTTGTCTTCCTTTCAGGTTCCCAGCCGCTGCAGCATTCTTTGGTCTTTCTTGAAGGGGAGGTCACGATTTAAATAACGCCTGACAGCCTTAAAATGAACACGGGGAGACAAGGGACATCACAGCGCTGCCTAAGGGAAGGTTTAAAATATACTTCCACCTTCACCATTGACAAGGCAAGGTAAGCTTAACCTTGAGTAAAGGTGTATGACGTGCAGTGTTGGTTCAGCCATCTTTTACATGTCTCTGTGAATGTCCTTGTTGTTTAAGGCTTCGTCAGAGTAAATCCAACTGATTGTATCCAACTCAAAGTACATTTACTACAGGGCAATTATCCATTTGCAAAAGAAGCCCTGAGCTGATCAGACTGCCTCAAGGCACAGTAAAGAAACAATGCTACATTCTAATTATTCACAACTGTAGACCTGCTCCAAATGTGTCAGCATTCAGACGAGACAAAATCACATTGGTAACCCGGAGACATCTCAGTAAATGACTTGTTAAAAGCATGAAGGTGGAAAAGATGCAAGAATCTTCTCCCAGTCAGTCTGCATCCAGATAAGATTCTGTACTGAATAATCTCCTCCATCCAGTATAAACCTCCTGCTTATAACATTTCACAATGGATCAAGACAAAGGTTTGGAGGGGGCTGGAGATCTGAAGCAAATACAGAAATTGCTGGAGAAACTCAGCAAGTCTAGCAGCATCCAAGGACAGAAAGCTTTCTCTCCACCAATAACATTTCACTTGGTTACAGCTCCCACCTCCTCCTACACACACACGCTCACATACACACACACACACACACAGTATTCCCTCCTTCCCCCAGCCTAACTTCACCCCAGCATTGCCTTCTTTCCCGGCTTGGCTTTGATCCCAGGTTCCTGTTTCCAGCCATTCCCTTCTCCCAGCTTCTATTCTGAGCCTCACTAAAGAGCTCATCTAATGGCAGAGGCCAGTTGCTGCCAGTAATGCTGGGACATAGCAGCTTCCTGCACCAAAAACTCCTGGCCACTAGATGGACATTGGTCAACCCAAAAATATGTGAGTATATTTTTTTAAATTGCATGCTCTACTGCATTTTGTTTTCTAAATAGTGATGTATTTTGCTTTTCAATTTATATCAGCCAGGAATGCACAGTGCTGAACTTGTGCAATACAATATTTCAACTTGAAAATTATTTTATTTCTGGGTAAGGAAATGTCCAAGGGAACCAAAATCCAACCTTAGCCTACATTCCTACGGGAAGCTAGAAATCGCTTGAAGCCTTCTCACATAAAGTAACCATTTTCAGGAACACCATTACAAATTTAAGTGACTCCTACTTATAACACACAGTGCAAAAACAGGCCATTTGGCCAAACCAGTTCAATCTAGCATTAAAACTCCCCTCAAGCCTTCTCTTTTTCCTTCCCCATCCAACTTTCTCTGCATAGACCATAAGACCATAAGACATAGGAGTGGAAGTAAGGCCATTCGGCCCATTGAGTCCACTCCGCCATTTAAATCATGGCTGATGGGCATTTCAACACCACTTCCCTGCACTCTCCCCGTAGCCCTTGATTCCTTGTGAGATCAAGAACTTATTGATCTCTGTCTTGAAGACATTTAACGTCCTGGCTTCCACTGCGCTCCATGGCAATGAATTCCACAAGCCCACCACTCTCTGGCTGAAGAAATGTCTCCTCATTTCCATCTTAAATTTACCCCCTCTAATTCTAAGGCCGTGCCCACGGGTCCTAGTCTCCCCGCCTAACGGAAACAACCTCCCAGTGTCCACCCTTTCTAAGCCATACATTATCTTGTAAATTTCTATTAGATCTCCCCTCAACCTTCTAAACTCTAATGCATACAACCCCAGGATCCTTAGCTGTTCATTGTACGTTAAGCCTACCATTCCAGGGATCATCCGTGTGAATCTCCGCTAGACACGCTCCAGCGCCAGTATGTCCTTCCTGAGGTATGGGACCCAAAATTGGACACAGTATTCTAAATGGGGCCTAACTAGAGCTTTATAAAGTCTCAGAAGCACTTCTCTGCTTTTACATTCCAACCCTCTTGAGATAAACGACAACATTACATTCGCTTTCTTAATCACAGACTCTACCTGCAAGTTAACCTTTAGAGAATCCTGGACCAACACCCCCAGATCCCTTTGTACTTCTGCTTTATGAATTTTCTCACTGTTTAGAAGATAGTCCATGCCTGTATTCTTTTTTCCAAAGTGCAAGACCTCGCATTTGCTCAGGTGCTAGACCTCACATTTGCTCATAACCCTCTATCTTTCTCATGTGCTCATCTACCTTACCCTAAATTGGATCACTGTTATTTACCTCAGAGACCCTGTCTAGTAGTGAGTTCCACAATCTAATCATTCTCTGGATAAAGATGTTTCTTCTGAATTTTATGTTCAATTTATTGTTATTAGTTATTGGTGCCTATGCTATATGTATGGCCCAAAGTTTCATCTCACCCACACGGAGAAGCATCATTTCCCTCCTCCCACTGAATGAATATTTCTAAAATCTTGACAGAGTAAGAACTTGCAAGGAGACAGCAGAGACAGCCGAGGGGTGGGCCTAACTAGGTAGTTATTTGAACTTTTTGACGTCAGCGCGATGGATCTAGTGGCTTCATTCTGTGATTATGTTAAAGAAAACAAGACTCACATTACCACATCTTCCCTGACTTCAGCACATCCCAAAGCTCTTTGCAACCAACAAAGCCTATCTTGAATTGTCATTGATTCAAAGTGTGACGTTGAAAATTGTGGAAGCTCACTTTCCAACAGCCATCTCCCTCAAACAACAATGTCATAACCTTAGGATAATCAGGTTTAATCATATTGATTTAAGGATGCACTCTTGACCGGAACACTGAGAGAACAGCCTCACTCTTGTTCAAAATGAATATGCAGGGTCTTTTCAATGTATCTTAATGGGAAGACAGGACTCTGTTAAAACCACATGAGGGAAGGTAACGTACCTCCTTTTTTAACATCTTCTCTATTGGCATCAAAAAGGAAATTTATTTCAATTAAAATGTAACAGCAGTAAAACCAAATTAGTCATTTCCTGTTATTTTTCAGGAGCAATTTTATTACCCATTCACTCCAAGAACAGATCATAGCAACATGACACATGCAAATGATGTGGAGGTGCAGGTGTTGGACTGGGGTGGACAAGGTCAGAAATGACCTGATGAAGGAGCAGTGCTCCGAAAGCTTGTGTTTACAAATAAACCTGTTGGGCTATAACCTGGTGTTGTGTGACTTCTGACCTAGTGTAAGAAGTGTAATTATAAGTGTAAGTGTAAAAAAGGGAACATTTGTTACATACAGGAAAAATAAATGCTACACAGTTTAAAAGTCTTTAAACTCCTTGTGATGTTAGATTTTTGTGTTGTTAGATAGATTTTTAATTGTTGGCTGGAATTCTCAGCAGTGACACAGTTTGTTGATACCTTTGAATAGTTTGTGAATAATTATCACCAGGCACTATCTTCTGAAATGATGAGATACCAGGAGAGAGACTTCCACCTCTTATTATAACCAACTCACTCTGCTGGTTAAAAGCAGCTCCTGAAACATGCTTCATTTGTATATTCCAAGTCTGGATCTATGCCTTTCCTAGCTGGCAAGCTGGCATCTTTCAAAGATATAATATGTCACAACAATAATAATAATACGTGAAATTATCATACACATATGAGTTAAAACTGGGGAATTTCTCGATGTTAACTTAAATGCCTGGTTTCAATGTCTTTAGATAAAAAACTAATCATATATCTCTCCATCTCAGCACCCCTCTTTCGGTACTGAGTAGGAGTCCCAGCATTTCAGTCTCCCATGGGTACTCAGATTCCAATCAGTTCCCTTACGTCTAACCTTTCCAGTTGGTCAGAGGTGACTAGGCAAGGGTTTGTTTGGAACGGGTGCTTGTGGATCAGCTCATAATCCTCAGCCAGTGTGGCTGCTTGCCGAGGCCTAGTCACTCTCTGTTACTCCTAGGCGTATTATTATTAGAAAATCTTTACCTATTGGAAAAGAAATAAAATTTTTAAATTCCTCAAAAAGAATTATTTCACAGAGGTCCTCATAAGTGGCTTCTGTTTTCAATGTCCATACCCCTAATCAAAAGCAAGCTCCTTAAGCCTGGGCTGCACGGTGACTCAATGGTTAGCACTGTTGCCTCAGAGTGCCAGGGACCTGGATTCAATTCCACCCTTGGGCGACTACTTGTTTGGAGTTTGCACATTCTCTACATGTCTGCATGAGTTTCCTCTGGGTGCTTCAGTTTCCTCCCACAGTTCAAAGATGTGCAGGTTCGGTGGACTGGCCATACTAAATTGCCCATTGTGTTCAGGGATGTGTGGATGGGTCTGGGTGGGATGCTCAGTGTGGACTTGTTGGGCTGAATGGCCTGTTTCCACACCATAGGGATTCTATATCACAAATGGCTTTGTTTATTCCACATTACAGTGGGTCCCTGGTTTAGGAGCTTCCAACTGACGAACTCTCATACTTACAGACACAATCAGAGGATAATTTTAAATATCTGATATACGAATATATCCTGCACTTAAAAACAACTGCTTTCATGTATTGTGTTCAGACTTGTGCACAAATCATCTCACAAATGGACTCCAGAGTAACTGCCTGTAATCCCCTGAATGTGCTTCGGTTTATCATCAAGTGAGCACTGCATTTTATTTTCTTCAAAACCATTTTGGCTCATGGAAGGTCCCAGGTATAACAGGCAGATAATGGATGTTAAAATTTGATCATCCACATTTACCTGAAAAGTCCTGTTTAGCCTGAAGGATAGTATCTCTAACAGTACAGCAGATCTGCATTGTAGCAGCCAGCCACCGCCCCGATACTGGAATCGACCTCACAGATTTCCAACTTGAGTAGTTCAGGGAGTTCTGCTCACAGTTTGAAATCAGAGAATCCCCACTGCTTTGGCCCAACAAGTCCACACTGACCGACAGAGCATCCCACCCAGACCCATTTCCCTATAACCCACCTAACCTACACATCCCTGAACACAATGGGACAATTCAGCATGGCTAATCCACCCTAACCTGCACATCTTTGGACTGTGTCAGGAAACTGGAGCAACCCCACGCAGACACGGGGAGAACATGCAAACTCCGCACAGACAGTCGCCCGAGGGTGGAATTGAACCCAGATCCCTGGTGCTGTGAGGCAGCAGTGCTTACCACTGAGCCACCGTGCCGCCCCATTGTGCTACCCCCGTCGAAACTGAGAATGTTATTCTGCAATCTTGACCAAAAAAGCAGGATAAAGAGATGTTATTGAGAATTAAAAGCAATATTGAATGGATACAGATGTGGAGAGGTCAAGCACAAATTTCAACAAACAAATATCTTCAGGTTTAACATGCAACAAGAAAAGTACCATAGCGACAGGTTTAAGAAATGATAATTGTCTTGTTATAACTAGCACCATTCGAATATTGAGTCAGTCAAGTGGATACACTAAACATTCTTTGAATTGATTATTTTTGTTGGAAACCAGATTCTCTTGCAGCTAAATGAGAAAAAGAACCAGTCCATCATCTCTCCCACAGGGATGAGACTTGCACACCACTGGATTGAGTTGTTAGTCCAGAAAGTATTAGGCAACCTAACTACTAATGTGCGAAATCAGTGACATTTCAAGGTCATTAGTATTGAATTTTGATAAGATTGAGCCTTAATTGTAACTTATTATAAGACAGAACTAAGTCCTGAAAATATGTATTTCAGCTGTCTGTTTCTCCCTTTTTATTCCCTGTCTCTCCCTTACATTTCTCCTTTACATTTTGTAACATTCCAACCCTGCCCCACCTTTCTCCCTGTCCAAGCTGATCTGCTGTGGAAACCCTCATCTGTGCCTTTGTCACCTCTACACTCGACTAATCAAACTCTCCCCTGATCAGCCTTCCATCTTCCATGGAAACACAGAAAATAGGAGCAGCAACAGGCCATTCGGCCCCTCATCCTCCTCCACCATTCAATCTGAGTTGACCGATCATCCAACTCAGTCCCCTGTTCCTTCTTTCTCTCCATGCCCTTTGATCCCTTAGGCCCTAGGAACTACATCTAACTCCTTCCAGAACACATTCAATGTTTTGGCCGCAACCGCTTTCTGTGGCAGAGAATTGCATAGGCTTCCCTATCTCTGAGTGAAGACATTCCTCCTCATATCAGTCCCAAAAGAACCGTCCCATACCCTTAGCCTGTGTCCCCTGATTCTGGGCTCCCCAGTCTTCGGGAACATCCATCATGTGTTTACCAACGTCTAGTTCTGTTAGAATTTTAGAGGCTTCTATGCAATCCCCCTCATTCCTTAATCTCCCATTAATTTAGTCCTAACTGACTCAGTCCTATTGTCCCAGGCTGGTCAGGGGAACGTTAGAATAGTTGCGTCTAAGGTGACAAAGGCATAGATGAGGGTTTCCACAGGAGAAAACTGGGATGGGGAAAATGATGGGGGAGGTGGAGTGATAGGAATGGGGATGGGAGGGGTGTGGGGGTAGAATGCTACAAAACATAAGGAAGAAATGTAAGAGAAAGATGGGGATGAAATGCATGTTTTTAAGAGTTAACCTTTACTGCACTCTACCCGTAGCCAGAACATCCTTCCTCAAGTAGGAGACCAAAACTGAACACAGCACTCCAGGTGTGTGGTCTCACCAAGGCCCTGTACAATTGCAGCAAGACAGCCTTGCTCCTGTACTCTAATCTTCTCACTGCAAAGGTCTACATACTATTTGCCTTCTTCACTGCCTGCTGCACCTGCAAAGCTTACGGCCAGTGACTGGCATACAGGGACATCCAGGTCTTGTTTCATCTTCCCCTTTCCCAATCTATCACCACTCAGATAATTACCTACCTTCCTGTTATTGCTACCAACTGGATGACTTCACATTTATCCACATTATACTGCAGCTGCCATGCACTTGCCCACGCACTCAACTTGTCCAATCACACTGCTCATAGAAACTTATAAAACTCTAACAGGATAGATGTTCCTGAGGGTGAGTATATCCAGAACCAAGGACCACAGCATGAGGATTTGGGGTAGACCATTTAGGATGAAGAAAAGGAGATGTTTTATAGAATCCCTACAGTGTGGAAATAAGCCCTTCGGCCCAACAAGACCACACCGACTCTCAGAGCATCCCACCCAGACCTATCCCCCGTAACGCACCTAATCTATACATGCCTGGGCACTGTGGGCAACTTAGCATGGCCAATCCACCGAGCCTGCACAGCATTGGACTGTGGGAGGAAACCAGAGCACCCAGAGGAAACCCACACAGACACGGGCAAACTCCACACAGACAGTCGCCCAAGGGTGGGATTGAACCTGGGTCCCTGGAGTTGTGAGATAGCTGTGCTAACCACTGAGCCACCGAGCTGCCCCGAAGAGCAGTGAGCCTGTGCAATTCATTATCACAGGAAATGGTTGATGGCAAAACATTGAAAGTGTTCAAGAGGTGACTAGATTTAGCACTTTTGGTGAATGGGGTCAAAGGTTATGAGGAGAACGCAGGATTAGGTAATTGAGTTGGACGATCAGTCATGATCATGAAGAATGGCACAGCAGGCTTGAAGGGCCGAATAGCCTCCTCATGCTCCTATCTTCTATGTTTCTATGCATCCTCCTCACAGTTTACCCTCTCATCCAGATTTGAGTCATCAACACATTTGGAGTTATTACATTTAGTTCCCCTATCTAAATCATTAACATATATTGTGTATCTTTGGGGCCCTAGCACTGATCCCTACAGTACTGCAGTCGTCACTGGATGCCATTCTGGAAAAGACCCATTATTACCTATTGTTTGTTTCCTATCTGCCAACCAGTTCTCATCTGAGGTCAATATATTACCCAACCATCCCATGTGCTTCATTGATTGATAGATTGATTTCTGGTCATTTGTACTGAAATACAGTGTAAAGCTTAGTTTATGAGCAGTACAGGCAGACAAAGGATGTGCAGATCAAAAAGACGTAGAGGCATACAGGTTACATTATAGGTTACATTATTTGAGGCTGGAGAGTCCATTCAGCAATTTGACAACGGTTGGAAAGAAGCTGTTCCAGAACCTGCTTGTGTGCGTGTGTTCATGTTTCTGTATCTTCTGCCTGATCGAAGAGGCTGTAGGAGGTCATTACTGGGAAGCAACGGGTCTTTGATAATGTTGTCTGACCTTCCGCAGCAGCAAGCCGTGTGAATGGAGCCCATGGATGGAAGGTTGTCTTTCTTGATGGTCTGGGCTGTACACACCACCTTCTGTAGTTTCTTACGGTCCTGGGCAGAGCAGTTGCCATACCAGGCCGTCATGCAACCAGACAGTACGCTTTCAGTGGTGTGTCTGTAGAAGTTGGTGAGGGACCTTTTATCAATTAATTAATTCAAACACGCTGGGGATGTGAAGGGAATCACTGAAGTGCTTCCTCCGTCCGCCTACCGTTTCGAAGCTGGGAGGAGAGCCCCTACTCTGGAAGTGTTATGTTACTCATGCAGACGATATGCCCAGCCCATTGTAGCCGCCCAGGGGTGGTCAGTGCACACAATGCTCCAAATGTGGCCTAACTAAAGTTTTATACAGCTGCCACACGGCTTGCCAACTTTTACATTCAATACCCCGACTAACGAAGGGCCTGAAGGAGCTTAGAAAGATGAGGCAGATGGATAGAGTGGACAGGGGAGAAGATGTTTCCACCGGTTGGAGAGGCTAGGACCCAAGGGTGCAACCGCAGAATAGAAGGGACTGAGCTGAGGAGGAACTTCTTCAGCCAGAGAGTGGTGAATCTGTGGAACTCATTACTGCAGAGGGCTGTGAAGGCCGAGTCATTGAGTGTCTAAGACAAAGATAAATAGGTTCTTGATTAATGAGGGGATGAAGGGTTATGGGAAGATGGCAGAAAAATTTAGCTGTCAATCACATCAGCCACGATCGAATGTTGAAGCAGACTAGACGGGCCGAATGGCCTAATTTTGCTCCTATATTTTTTGTCTTGCAGATGAATGGCCTGAGTGCACTTCCAGCTCTGACCTGATCCAAACCAGTGACCACGGTCCTTTGTCTTTGTCGGAATCCATCCGAATAAAAACACAAGGGTTCTCAATCCTGAGGGTGTGAAGAGACAACAGTGAGAAGCTGCATACGCTGAATAGTTTGAGAAAAGCGGAGAAAGCTGCTTGAGGTCTGCTTAAACCTCAGCCGACTTGTATAAATATTTAATTGCCCCTGTGGAAAGCACAAGATACTGTTTCCAAATTCTCTGATGAAGGGTCTAGGCCCGAAACGTCAGCTTTTGTGCTCCTGAGATGCTGCTTGGCCTGCTGTGTTCATCCAGCCTCACATTTTATTATCTTGGAATCTCCAGCATCTGCAGTTCCCATTATCTCTGAAAATAATTACAGATGTGTGATAACGTTCAATAGAGACGGGTGAAATAATGGCTCAGTCTGTTTAATAAGCCAGAACTCTGAAGGCAGAGCTGAGGATTTGTTTCCTAACCTCAATATCATCAGCAAAGAGCATGTGAAAAGTTGAGGCAATGCATTTGTCTTAGACTCAAGAGAAACTCTTTGATCACGCTCGATCGTGAACATAGAACATAGAACATAGCACAATATAGCGCAGAACAGGCCCTTCGGCCCTCGATGTTGTGCTGACCTGTGAACTAATCTAAGCCCCTCCCCCTACACTATCCCATCATCATCCATATGCTTGTCCAAGGACTGTTTAAATGCCCCTAATGTGGCTGAGTTAACTACATTGGCAGGCAGGGCGTTCCACGCCCTTACCACTCTCCGAATAAAGAACCTGCCTCTAATATCTGTCCTAAATCTATCACCCTTCAGTTTGTAGCTATGCCCCCTCGTACAAGCTGATGTCATCATCCTCGGAAAAAGAATCTCACTGTCCACCCTATCTAATCCTCTGATCATCTTGTATGTCTCTATTAAATCCCCTCTTAGCCTTCTTCTCTCCAATGAGAACAGACCCAAGTCCCTCAGCCTTTCTTCATTAGGCCTTCGCTCCAGACCAGGCAACATCCTGGTAAATCTCCTCTGCACCTTTTCCAATGCTTCCACATCCTTCCTGTAATGGGGCGACCAGAACTGCACGCAATATTCCAAATGAGGTCGCACTAGTGTTTTGTACAGTTGCAGCATGACATCACGGCTCCGGAACTCAATCCCTCTACCAATAAAACCTAACACACCGTAAGCCTTCTTAACAGCACTATCAGCCTGGGTGGCAACTTTCAGAGATCTATGTACATGGACACCAAGATCCCTTGCACATCTACATTACCAAGAATCTTTCCATTGACTCAGTATTTTGCCCTCCTATTATTCTTCCCAAAGTGAATCACCTCATATTTATCTGCATTGAACTCCATTTGCCACCTTTCAGCCCAATTCTGCATTTTATCCAAGTCTCCCTGCAACCTGCAACATTCTTCCACACTGTCCACCACTCCACTGATTTTAGTGTTATCTGCAAACTGACTAACCCATCCATCTATGCCTGCGTCCAAGTCATTTATAAAAATGACAAACAGCAGTGGTCCCAAAACAGATCCTTGAGGCACACCACTAGTAACGGACTCCAGGCTGAATATTTTCCGAAGATTTCCTCTGTAAAGAGACAAACCATTTGGAAAATTGTATCTTGAGTGCACATGGGCTAAATTCAGTCATAGAGTCATACATCACAGAACCAGACCCTTCGGTCCAACTAATCCATGCTGAACATAATCCCAAACTAAACCTTTTGTGCTCCTGAGATGCTGCTTGGCCTGCTGTGTTCATCCAACTTCACATTTTGTAGTCTACCTGCTTGTACGCTGTCTACTTGATAATATCTTTCATATGCCCAGAGGACCAGAACGGGACACAGTGTTCCAGAAGAGGCCTCATCAATGTACTGTACAATCACAACATGGAGTCCCAACTCCAAGGGCTGGGAAATGAAAGCAAGCGTGCCAAAAGCCTTCTTAACCACTCTGTCCATTTGTGACACAAATTCCAAAGAATTATGTACCTGAACCCTTACGTCCCTCTGCTCCACAACACAACACCAGGCCCTACCTCAGCCCTTTGTGTCTGTGCTGGTTCCTTACAAGAGCTTTCCAATTGGTCCTTCTCTCCCAGTTTTTCACTGCAGCTCCCTGATTGTTTCACACATCAAAGGTTTACCCAAGGAGGGGGAATGACCAACATCTGGGTGAGGGAAATGTTGTAAATGGGCCTCAGATTACACAGCAAACCCAGCTGCCAGGCATAGTCTCCATGCTATCGTGAGCGGTGATTCAGAGGATGGGTTTTTGTCCTGTTACACCTTCCACAGATTGTACTACAGTATGTGTGCACCGTCTGAGGGAAACCTATTGTCTCTACATCCCTCAGCCAAGGTTACCATGAAAATCCTGTCTTCTCAACCTTCCCTCTCACGGTGACACTCAGAGAATCACAGCGGATAGAAGAGATCCTTCGGTCCATCCAAGTTGTTCAGCCGAGAATATGCTACTACTCACACTAGTCCCACTTGCCCTCATTAGGCCTGTAGCCTTGAATGTTATGGCATTTCAAGTGCTCATCCAAATATATTTTAAAGCTTATGAGCTTCCCTCCCAGACAGTGCATCCCAGTTCCCTACTACACTTTCCCTCAAAACCCCTCAAAACAGCCTGCCTTTTCATTTAAAATTACGCCCCCTTTTTATCGACCCTTTGACAAAATTCACCATTTCCCTGATTGATGAGAGAGCATATGCCTAGGGCTGGCCATCTGAGTCTGCAGCAACTTTACCTTTACTTCAGCCAGAATAGGAATTGACTGGTTATTGGCATTATCCTGTAGCACATGCTAGCCAGCTACCTATCTGAGCTAAACAACTCCCTGTCTCAAGGGATAACACCAGTAAATGTGTGGCTGACGGTTACCTTGTTCAGCAAACACAGAGAGAGACTGAGTTCTGAAGAAGAGTTGTACTGGCCTTAAAACATTAACTCTGTGTTTCCCTCTCCTCAGACTCTGCCAGGCCTGCTGAGTTTCTCCAGCAGTTTCTCTGTTTGTTTCAGATCCTCAACATCAACAGAATTTTGCCTTTATGAGGTTATGATCCCTGCATTATATTTGAAAGGCACCCCTTTGCTTGTACTGAATGTCGAAATACCTGAGATTGTGGAAAGTACTAGAAGAAATTCAATTCTTTACGTAATGAGAATCGACCCCATTTTAGGCGTTACTACCCAGTTACAACATCACACATATAGATTCACTTTCCCGATATAAGATGAACACCAGTTATGGGGAGCAGAATGTATTGTAAATCAAAGATTCCTCGAGTTTGCACTTCTCTGATTTTGTCCAAAGCTGTTCTGAGCTGTAAACACTTCTGAGTTGTGGCCAGATTTTCTACTGGGCTGCTGTAATGTTCCTCAATATATCCTCTTTTTTTAAATGTGTTGCTAAGTTAGTGAGCTGTCACCTTACACTGATTAATATCAGAGCTTTCTTCCTGCATCCACTCGTAGTGAGAATGAGACAAGTGCATTCACTTTATTAACAAGTCACACTCTGCAGGACTCCAATTAATCCAAAGTGACATTCAAAATAGATTCAGGGAGTCATGCTGGAACAGGAGGAGGCCATTCAGTCTACCAAGTCTGTGCTGGTTCTCCTGAGAACAGGGTTATTCATTTCTTTAACTGCATTTCTTCATTTTTACAAGCTCAAGGGGCCAATCAGCAAAATCTGGGAAGATAAGATTTAGCACAAATGTGAGTGTGTGTGTCTGAATGTTTGTGTGTGTGTCTGTGTGTCTGTGTGAGTGAGTGTGTTTGTGTGTGTGTGTGTGTGTGTGTGTGTATGTATATATGTGTTTGCATGTGTGTATGTGAGTTTGTCTGTGTGTGTGTGTTTGAGAGAGTGTGACTGTGTGATTATGTGTGTGTCTGTGTGTGTGAGAGAGAGTAGTGTGCAAGTGTATGTGTGTGTGTGTCTGAATGTTTGTGTGTGTGTGTGTGTGTCTGTGTGAGAGAATGTGTGTGTGTGTGAGTGCGTGTGTCTGTGTGTGTGTGTGTGTGTGTGTGTATGTGTGTGTGTGTGTCTGTGTGAGTGTGTGTGTGTGTGAGAGTGTGTGTGTGTGTGTGTGTGTGTATGTGTGTGTGTGTGTGTGTGTGTGTCTGTGTGAGTGTGTGTGTGAGAGTGTCTGTGTGTGAGTGCGTGTGTCTGTGTGTCCGTGTGAGTGAGTGTGAGTGTGTGTGTGAGAGTGTCTGTGTGTGAGTGCGTGTGTCTGTGTGTCCGTGTGAGTGAGTGTGTGTGTGTGTGAGAGTGTCTGTGTGTGAGTGCGTGTGTCTGTGTGTCCGTGTGAGTGTGTGTGTGTGTGTGTGTGTGTGTGTGTGTGTCTGTGTGAGTGTGTGTGTGTGAGAGTATCTGCGTGTGAGTGAGTGTGTGTGTGTGTGTGCGTGTGAGAGTGTGTGTGTGTGTGTGTGTCTGTGTGTGTGTGCGTGTGAGAGTGTGTGTGTGTCTGTGTGTGTGTGTGTGTGTGTGTGTGAGAGTGTCTGTGTGTGAGTGCGTGTGCCTGCATGTCTGTATTTGTGTCTGCGTCTGTGTGTGCATGGCCGTGTATATGTATGTGTGTGAGAGTATGAATGTGCATGTGTGTGTGTCTGTCTGTGTGTATCTGTGTGTGTGTATCTGTTTGTGTGTGTGTGTCCTACCCTGTCATCCACACACACAGTTTTCCCCTCATTATCACTCACTCACACAGTCTTTCCCTCTCTATGAGTCACTCACACACTCCCTCACTCACTCTTGCACATACTCTGCTTCTCTCTGGTGAGCAGATCAGCTGCAAACACGGGGATGAAACGACTTAGAGGGCTATCTCCTTCCACAGCCCTTTATTTTGAAGAATAGCTTCTGGGTCAAATAGAGACACACAGCTGGCCGGGTCCTGACCTTGCATTGGAGTTTGGTCAAACACTACTGCACAGCAGTCCAGCCGCTCGCATTAGCCCACTTGATCCCCACGGCCCAGCAAGTTTATTATCCTCAAGTGCCTTTCGAAATCATTGAACACTTCCGCTTCCATTATTCTCATTAACAGTGAGTTCAAGGTCATGAGCATATTCTTCCTTATATATCCACCCCCAATTCCGCACCCCCATATATCTACCAATGTCTAGCACTTGCACTCGTAAATAAACTTTTCTTTGGCTTTCTTAATTAGGCCTCTATCACACCTTCACTTAATATCTTTTGCTCCAAGGAAAAGAGCCCAGGTCCTCCAAACTAACCTTGTGGCAAAAATCCCTCCTCTCAGGAACCATCTCAGGTAAATCTGCTCTGCCAATTCTTAAGGGCAATTATTTCCTCCTAAAGTGTGGTGACCACCACTGGATGCAATACCCCAATTCAAGCCTGACCGGAGCTTTATAAAAGCTCTTCAGTGTGACGTGCTCGCTTTAGACCTCAATACCTCTGTCTGGGGAGTCCAAAATCCCAAACGTTTTATCATCTCCCAATCAACATTCTGATCATCTTGAAAGATTCGGGTCCACCTGTCCCTTCACATACTTCAGAATTGTGTTGTGATATCCAAGGTGACCCTTCCTACCCCTTCCACAAAAGCTTTCGAAAACTCAGCGGTTTTCCACTAAAACAAGATGGTGTACTTTTGTGATTAGGAAGAGATGGATGTGGGTGTCATTGGCCACACCTGCATTTCTTGACCACCTCTAGTTGCCCATTTACGAAGGTGGCGGTGAGCTGCCTTCTTGAGCCACTACAGTGCATGTGTTGTAGGGAGACCCACAATGACCTTTCAGAAAGAATTCCAGGATTTTGACCCAGCGACAATGAAGGAATGGTGATAAATTTCCAGGTCAGGATGGTGAGTGGCTTGGAGGGAAACTCGGTGCCAGTGGCGTTCCCATGTATCTGCTGCCCTTGTCCTTCTAGACGGAAGTGGCTGTGAGTTTGGAAGGTGCTGTCTGACAATCTTTGTGAATGGTAAGACAAATCAAGGAGCCAAGCGGCCTGCTCCTGTTCCTGTCTCTGAGGTTCTATGTTCCTATGTTCTCTGTCACATCCTTCCAAGGCTACATTGATAAATGGCCTGATGTATCTGCTGCCCTTGCTCTTCTTTAAGGAAGTGGTTGTGAGTTTGGAAGGTGTTGCCTAAGGAGATTGGGTGAGTTGCTGGTCTCTGGCCAGAAAGATTTGACTGAGACTTAAATATGTGGCCTTGGTGAGACCATTGAAAACTCATCCCTGGAAAGTGACTGAGACAGCCAGATAACCACTTCAATCAAGCTCAGAATGGTATCATTTATTTCGTGCAAACTGTTAACTTTTTGTGAGATTGTTCGGTGGTTTAGCTGGAAGATTAACAAAAAATGATGTTGACAGCACCCGTGACACCATTTGACACCTGGGATCCTGCGTGTTTTTGGGAAGAAGTTCAGAGCTCGCAAAGAATTCATAGCCTTAGAAAGGGATTACATATGGGCTATTCCAATATTTGCTTGTTCTTTATTTCTTCCTTTGCTAAATCTGTCGAGAAGTGGATATTGTTATGACTTTGCTGCTGTCAGTGGGTTAAGTCTCCCAGCCGAATTAACTGTCCATCATTGCATTGCAAGACATCAACACAAATGTCGACACCTTCTCTCAGGCATAGGGTAGGACAACGTTGATCTATTTAACGCTTGGCCCCATCAACATTTACAGTCAGTGCGCCATTCATTTCAATGAGCCCTCTCAGAAGGCTGGGGACGTGTAAAAAAAAATCAGATGCTCTCACAACGATCTATCAAGCGTGACAGAGTTTTGAACCAGGCTTTCACAAAACATGGAGAAATGGAACCACCTGGGGATGAGGCTTGGGCACTGGCGTCCCTTGAAAATGGAATTTTCCTGATATTTACAGTGTAGCATGAGATATCATTTAGCAGCTTCGACAGCAGCAATTAACCTTTCAAAATTCTAGCGTGGGAAAACAAAAGGAAGCATTATGAGAAACACAGTGGTCAAGGTACCTATTGAAACAGCCTGCTCTAAACTCGCCTTGTTGTCAGTGCATTGTTTCCAAAAATAAGGTTTTGTTCTTAAAAGGGCTTGAAAATTAACTTTCAAGTGGAGGTGGGCAAAGGGACAGTGATCACCTGACAGCATTAGTGGGTCAGAGGCCACGAGGGTGTAAATAACTGGGGAGGAACTGTGTCTCGCAGCGCCAGGCACCCGGGTTCGATTCCACCCTCGGGTGACTATCTGTGTGGGGTTTGCTCATTCTCCACGTGTCTGCGTGGGTTTCCTCTGGGTGCTCGAGTCCGAAGATGTGCAGATTAAGTGGATTGGCCGTGCTAAATTGCCCTGTAGAGACCAGGTTAGGTGGGTTAGCCATGGGAAATGCAGGCCTTTTAGTCAGCAGCTCTCAATGGGTAATCCCCAGGCCCAGCAATCTTCATTGGCCAGTCCTCATCAGGCCAATGGAAGACAGACCAGCAGGAGAGGGGAAGGAAGAAGACTGAGCTGGTGAATTCCCTAAAACCGCAGCTAGAGAGTAGGATGCTGTCCTCCACTGTTTGAATGAGGTCAAAACATTTTATGCCAGTAGCTTGTTTGTGCTCTGATATCAATGAACCACCTCCAATTCCCCAATGTTTTCTAATCCAACTGTTCACAGATATAACGACACAATTCTGAAACTGGTGGGATTCAACCCAAGGCCTCCATATATTTTCTTAATCTAATTAACTAATGGCTACTACATGAGCTGCTACTTCCTAACAAGCTCAATAAACGCTCAGAAAATTGCCCTTAACCATCGGACACTTCTATGTGTAACTAATCACATTCCCCCTGAAAATCAATAAAGCTGGGGATTAGAGCCTGCCCCATGGCCTCACACCAGCAATAGGCGCTGACAGAAGAACACTCCGAGAACACCGCTGGGTGAAAGGGGGGTGCTAGAATTCAAGGGGTGACATGTACACCCTACCCCCCACCTCTACTGACTCAAATGTCTGGTCTGGTGCGGTTGCACAGCCAAGATAACAGGCCAGCAGCCATTTTACACCTGGTGGGCAGTGACTGATTCGAGAGGAGAATTCCAAGGATGAGAAACCTCAGTTACAAACATTAATCAAAGAAGCTGAGACTTTTTATCATCAGAAAGGAGAAAAACTGGTGGTGGATACATGCAACGAGGAGAGAGAGAAGAGTCACAGGGTCATAGAGTCACACAGCACAGAAGCAGACCCTTCGGTACAACTAGTCCATATTGACCATGTTCCCAATCCGAACTAGTCCCACCTGCCTATGTACTGCCTATAAGTCCCCAAACATTTCCTATTCATGTTCTTAACCAAAGCTCTTTAAACATTGTAAGTGTACCCACTTTCACCCCTTCCTCTGGCAATTCATTTCACACGCAAACCACTCTCTGTGTAAAAAAACTGCCCCCATCTCCCTTTTAAATCTTTCCTTTCTCACCTTAAAAATATACTGCCTAGTTATGAACTCTTAAATCCTAGAGAAAAGGCTCTTGTTATTCACGTTACCAATGCTCCTCATGGTTTTATAAATCTGCACAAGGTCACCACTCAACCTCCCACACTCCAGTGAAAAAAGTCCCAGCCTATCCAGCTTCTCCTTATATCTCAGATCCTCCATTCCCACCGACATCCTGGTAAATCTTTTCTGGACCATCTCCAGTTTCCTCATGCCCTTCATTTAACTGGGCAACCAGAACTACACACAGAGTGCTCCAGAAGAGGCCTCACCAATGTCCCTATACAACCTCAGTGGGACAACACTTGTAGATTCTACTATTGCCGATAAACTGAATGGTGGCAATGAATGGGTAAGAAAGCCAGTGTATGGGCTGATAGGAAGGTAACCATTGTAGGCCAGACCCACAAAATTGAATGGGTGAGAGGAGCCAGCAGATGAGAGAAACACTGGAAATAGTGACAGGAGTAGACCATTCAGCCCTTCAAAACCTCGCCATCATTCAAAATATCATGGCTGGTCATCTACTTCCACTCCACTGAAGTAACCAAAATCTAGAAGACAGCTCAGAGACAGTAAGAACTGAAGCTGCTGGGGTCAGAGATAACACAGTGTGGAGCTGGATGAACACAGCAGGCCAGGCAGCACCAGAGGAGCAGAAAAGCTGACTTTTTGGGTTGGGACTCTTCTTCGGAAATGGGGGAGGGGAAGAGGGTTCCGAAATAAATAGGGAGAGAGGGGGAGGCGGATAGAAGATGGATAAAGAAGAAGATAGGTGGAGAGGAGACAGACTGGTTAAAGAGGCAGGGATGGAGCCAGTAAAGGTGAGTGGAGGTGGGGAGTTAGGGAGGGGATAGGTCAATCCAGGGAGGATGGACAGGTCAAGGGGGCAGGATGAGGTTTGTAGGTAGGAAATGGGGATGTGGCTTGAGGTGGGAGGAGGGGATAGGTGAGAGGAAGAACAGGTTAGGGAGGAGGTGACGAGCTGGGCTGGTTTTGGGATGCAGTAGGAAGAGGGAAGATTTTGAAACTGGTGAAGTCCACATTGATACCATTGGGCTGCAGGGTTCCCAAGCGGAATATGAGTTGCTGTTCCTGCAAACTTCGGGTGGCATCATTGTGTCACTGCAGGAGGCCCATGATGGACATGTCGTCTAAGGAATGGGAGGGGGAGTTGAAATGGTTCACGACTGGGAGGTGCAGTTGTTTATTGCGAACCAAGCAGAGGTGTTCTGCAAAGCGGTCCCCAAGCCTCTGCTTGGTTTCCCCAATGTAGAGGTAGCCACATCGGGTACAATGGATACAATATACCACATTGGCAGATGTGCAGGTGACCATCTGCTTGATATGGAAGGTCATCTTGGGGCCTGGGATGGGGGTGAGGGAGGAGGTGTTGGGGCAGGCGTAGCACATCCTGCAGTTGCAGGGGAAGGTGCCGGGTGTGATGGGTTTGGAGGGCAGTGTGGAGCGAACAAGGGAGTCACGGAGAGAGTGTTCCCTCTGGAAAGCAGACGAGGGTGGGGATGGAAAAATGTCTTTGGTGGTGGGGTCGGATTGTAGATGGCAGAAGTGTCGGAGGATGATGCATTGGATCCGGAGGTTGGTGGGGTGATATGTGAGGATGAGGGGGTATCTTTTCTGGTTGTTATTGTGGGGACAGGGTGTGAGGGATGAGTTGCGGGAAAAGTGGGAGACACAGTTGAGGGTGTTCTCGACCACTGCGGTGGGGAAGTTGCAGACTCCCACAGCTACCCAGAATACACCTCCTCCCACCCAACTTCCTGCAAAAATGCCATCCCCTATTCCCAATTCCTTCGCCTCCACCGCATCTGCTCCCAGGATGAGGCATTCCACTCCCATACATCCCAGATATCCTCGTTTTTCAAGGAGCTCAACGTCCACCCGCAGTGGTCGAGAAAATCCTCGACCATATCTCTCACATTTCCTGCAACTCATCCCTCACACCCCCCACCCATAATAACAACCAAACAGAATCCCCCTCATCCTCACGTACCATCCCACCAACCTCCAGATACAACGCATCGTCCTCCGACACTTCCGCCATCTGCAATCTGACCCCACCACTAAAGACATTTTTGCTTCCCCACCCTTGTCTGCCTTCCAGACGGACTACTCTCTCCGGGACTCCCTTGTCCGCTCCACACTCCCCTCCGGCCCCACCACACCCGGCACCTACCCCTGCAAACGCAGGAAGTGTTACACCTGCCCCTACACCTCCTCCCTCACCCCCAACCCAGGCCCCAAGAAGACTTCCCACATCAAGCAGATATTCACCTCCACATCTGCTATGGTGGTATCCTGCATCCGCTGTACCCCTTGTGGCTTCCTCTACATCAGGGAAACTAAGCAGAGGCTTGGGGACTGCTTTGCAGAACACCTACACTCAGTTCGCATTAAACAACTGCACCTCCCAGTCGCGAACCATTTCAACTCCCCCTCCCATTCCTTAGATGACATGTCCATCATGGGCCTCCTGCAGTGCCACAATGATGCCAACCGAAGGTTGCAGGAACAGCAACTCATATTCCGCTTGGGAACCCTGTAGCCCAATGGTATCAATGTGGATTTTACAACCTTCAAAATCTCCCTTCTCCCCACCGCAAACCAAAACCAGCCCAGGTCACCCCCTCCTCCCTAACCAGTTCTTCCTCTCACCCATCCCCTCCTCCCACCTCAAGCCACACCCCCATTTCCTACCTACTAACCTCATCCCGCCCCCTTGACCTGTCCGTCTTCCCTGGACTGATCAATCCCCTCCCTACCTCCCCACCTACACTCACTTTTACTGGCTCCATCCCTGCCTCTTTGACTTGTCTGTCTCCTCTCCACCTATCTTCTCCTCTATCCATCTTCTATCCACGTCTCCCTCTCTCCCTATTTATTTCGGAACCCTCTTCTCCTCCCCCATTTCTGATGAAGAGTCTAGGCCCGAAACATCAGCTTTCCTGCTCCTCTGATGCTGCTTGGCCTGCTGTGTTCATCCAGCTGTACACCTTGTTGTCAATGGGTGTAAGCTAGTGTCCCTGTAACTGAAAGACTGAACAATGAGGGTGCCAATTGTCCCTTGTCTACAATAAAGGACTGGAAGAACTTAGAAAGAATAAGAAGCTAAGAGAGTAGAAGGTTTTTGTGAGGCTAAAGGGTCAACTCATCCAATCATTGAATCCCTACATTCGGCCCATCAAGCCCACACTGACCTTCCGAAGAGCATCCCACACTATCCTTGTAACCTTGCATTTCCAATGGCTAACCCACCAAGCCTACACATCCCTGGACCATAGGGGTGATTTAGCATGGCTGGTCAACCCATCTAGCCTGCACATCTTTGGACTGTGGCAGGAAATCAGAGCACCCAGAGGAAACCCACGCAGACACGGGGACGATGTGCAAACTCCACACCTGAGGGTAGAATCAAACCTAGGTTCCTGACACTGTGAGGCGGCAGTGCTAACCATTGAGCCACTGTGCTGCCAATCCTGTGCACTGGTGCTATTGAACTGTGTTTCCTCAGTTTTTTTTGTCTCCACCTATGACATTTATGTTTGTTTGTCTGTCCACATCTGTTTGCACTTGTGTATAGGTGTTAAAGAATGGAGAGAGTTTCAGTGACATGTTAATCATTCATCTTTTTGTTTCCGTGTGGTTATAACAGATTTCTTTGTAATAAATCCTAGCTTTTGTTAAGGTCAGAAACCTAGTCAGTGTTCTCTGTTAACTTGAGTCCATCACACAAGTAAATCAGGGACTTTGACCAATTTGATTAAATTTTAACTTTTGTGACAAGCCCAGAAGTTTAGGGCCTTGAATTTCCCAAGTGAGTCATGCTAACATGTTGTCTTTCAAACACAGTCTATGTTCTACCAGTGAAGCTTAGTAATGGGAAAGTATTATCGCTGGGCAAGATTCTGCTCAAAAACAATGTGAAATGCTTATGTAAGTCTCAATCCTTATTGACCAATTCTGCAATAAATACACATAATACCAAAATTATTATCAAAATACCAAAATATCAAATACAAAACTAAAATTAACAGTCAATAGTTTAAAAGAATTGAAATTCTTATTTTTAACTAAAATAGGAACAGAAAATGCCGATTATTTTCCTGAAGTCACATGGCACTAGGTTATCGTCCAACAGGTTTATTTGAAATCATAGGCTTTCGGAGCAGCTTACCTGACAAAGGAGCAGTGCTCCGAAAGCTTGTGATTTCAAATAAATGTCATGCGACTCCTGACATTGGACTGGATGTACAACACCAGAACATCCACATCATTTTTTTTTTGCATATTTGTGTCAAAGTCGAGTTTCTAAGACAATGTTTTCGTCAAAGCGAAGTAAAGGTTTGCGGGCGATTGCAATCGTCTTTGTCCTATCAACCTCACGCTCAGAGATTGTTCATGACAACTGCACCTATCCAAAGATTTTGCAAACGGGGCCAAGATCCGTGTGCAGGCTGCTCAGTCGCCTTCAAGGCTGATTCACTAATCTTTGATTCTATCAGTGAATAGGCTTGCACTAGCACCAGTTTAACTCCAGGGGGAAGCAGACACAAGTATTAAGTACAAAGAGCTTGGATATATTTTCTAGCTGCAAGGATCAACTGTATAGCAGGTATCTGAAAATTGAATGATTATTTTGGCCAAACATCGACTTTTACTTGATAATGACCATAGTTCAGGTATTTACGGTATTTCTTAAGCCGTTAGTAATACGTGACTTTTGTGAACCTAATTTTGTTATCAAGTTATCATGCAGAGTCAAATGTAGAAGCTTGATAATGGAAAGTGCAATGTTATTCACTTTAGTACATCGTTTCGCACATACTACAGAATTTACATTGCAGTACCTAGGATGAACATCAGGGGGCTGTAACTGTCAAAAGATATGACAACTATTGACAGATGTGTGATAACTGCGCCATTTCTTTTCCTGGTGTTTAAGATAATGATTGATGGCATGATGGCATTGGTACTGGGCTACATAATTCTCTGGTGGATCGGAGTTCAAATCCCAACATATCAGACATAATTAAAAACCTTAACATAAAATAGTTTTCATTTTAAAACCCCTTCTGCTTTTACAAATCTGCCATCTTTATCCAGTTTCGCCTAATAGTGACTGCAGACCTACAATAATAGTGTTCATTCTTAATCACTCTCTGAAATGATCTCATGCTTTGGCATCAATTCGCTAAAGCTTCTCGAAGTCTGAAACTAGGCAGGCCACGTGGCATTGACCCAGGCACCCGAAAGGACAGTGGTAACCTCAGCCATTGTCAACTCTGAGAAATCTTCCTCATCTTAACATCTGGGGGCTAGTATCAAAATTGGGAGAGCTGTCTCACAGTCTAGTCAGGTAACAGCTTGATATAATCAATGGCACAGAATCACACCTTACAGGCAGTGTCCCAGACATCAAACCTAGCTGAGGTGGCGGCGCAGTGATACACAGCTGGGAGGGAGTTGGCCTGGGAGCCTGGACCTCATGAATTCTCATGGCTTCAGGTTAAATACGGCTAAGGAAAAGCCCTGCTAATTACCATGTGCTGTCCTCCCTCGGCTGACGAATCTGCACTCCGCCATCTTGGAGGAAGAACTGAGGGTGGCAAGGACACAGAATGTACTCTGGATGGGGTCTTTGACATCCATCAAACGGGTTGTGGTCTAAAGGACAATGGTGTTCAACTGGGTCTGCAGCAGGTGGTGAGAGAACGAACAAGAAGGAACAACCTACTTGACCCCATCCTTAGCAACCTAACAGCTGCAGACATATCTGTCCATGACAGTATCAGTAAGAGTGACCACCACACAGTCCTTGTGGGGATTAAGTCTTATTTTCACATTGAGAATGCCCTCCTCCTGGCACCATCACTGTGCATAGTGGGACAGATTTCAAACAGATCTAGCAACACAAGACTGGGCACCCATGAGGCACCGTGGGCCATCAACACAGCAGAATCACACTCCAACACAACCTGCAACCTCAATCATGGCCTGGAACATTAAGGTGCCACCTTCCAAACGCAGGACCTCTACCATCTAGAAGGTCAAGGGCAGCAGGTACATGCTGCTCTCTGGGCAATAAATGCTGGCCTAGCCAGAGGTGCCCACATCCTGTGAGTACTTTTTTACAAGTCCAAGGGTGGCAGCTTTTGGAATTACGTGCAAACTTGGGGAGCCCATAATTTCCTATTGTTGTCACCATGGCAATGCCTCAGCCAATCAGAGTTACTTGTTAATCAGGCAGTACCTTTTTCCATTTGTCGTATAAATTGTTGTGATCATTTGAATTTTGGCATTCTTGCATGTTCCTGATAAGTGTAAGATGGAAAGTTTTAACAATATTTCTCTCTTTTCAGCATTAATTTTTTTAATCAACTAAATGGGCCAAAGGATGGCACATCCAAATTTCTATTCAGAAGCCCCAGCTGAAACTGTGAATGGGAGGTCAGGACCTAGCAGTCAAACTAATGTCTGATGACTGACGTCTAATGCAGACTTTCCATAAATAACGCTGACTTGGTGAATATGTCACATGGTCCTCCAGCACCTTAGGGACTTGGAGCAATGGGTCTTTGCATTGAGGAGTAAGGAAATTGGAACAAATTGGCAGAAAAAGAAAAGAGAACACGATAATTACAGAAAAATAAAACTATGGACTATGAAAAAATGTTGAATTAGGTCCACAGAAGCTCTATAAAACAAGAATGAAGTTATCAGAGAGGTAGCTGGTTGCTCGCAATTGATCACACAGCAGTATTTCTATGCAATTAATTGCAAGAGCAATTAAAACTCCAGGCAGTTGTGCAAGGATCAAAAAGGGTTTCATTGTTTCTTAACTAGTAAGCCCAGGATAATAGAGCTTGCTGACAGACTATTATACAGTAAATGTAGAATAATGTGGTGCCTCTGCCGTTAGAGATAAAGTTGATTATAATAGCAAAGTTAATAGGAGGTAGTTAGGTTTTTAATAGTTCCAGAATGATAGCTAAATTATAAAGGGAAACCATCATTAATGAGGAGGGAACGAATCTGCCAAAAATAGTAACCATGTCAAGTGCAGTTTTTTTTTGAACTGGCAATAGTGACCTAGTTTAATCTTTTAATAATTATATTTCCTATTTTGTTGGTATTAACTGTTGTCATCATCTCTTAAACGAGAATACCACTCAGCAGGAGAGCATTGAACAGGGAATAGGAAGTTTCAGAGGTCCTCAAGAGGGGCAGGGGAAATGCGAGGAAATTTGGATTCGGCCTGAAGGCTCAGCTCCAGTACACATTCCCGCAACTGAGCATTTCTCACAGATGGATAGGAATCCAACTAAAGGTGGTAAGCAGGCAGTTAATTCCTGTCTCCCAGGCTCTAAGAGTTTCCCCAGTAACAAACAGGCCCTCCCCCAGTGCCTGATAAATGGATTGGAGCCAGTAATGCAGTCAGAATTTGAAACAGGCACTTCATTTCACAGCTGATGTTTACGTACCAGCGTTATTTCACAAAAGGATCCATCCCAAGCCCCTAACTCCCCACCTACACTCACCTTTACTGGTTCCACCCCCGCCTCCTTGATCTGTCTGTCTCCTCTCCACCTATCTTCTCCTTTATCCATCTTCTATCCACCTCCCCCCCTCCCTATTTATTTCAGAATCTCCTTCCTCTCCCCCATTCTGAAGAAGGATCTTGACACGAAATGTCAGCTTTTGTGCGGATGGAGGGGCTTGATCTGAAATGTTAGCTTTCCTGCTCCTCTGAGGCTGCTTGGCCTGCTGTGTTCATCCATCTCTACAACTTGTTATCTCAGATTCTCCAGCATCGGCAGTTCCTACCATCTCTCCATCCCAAAGCTTTAGGTTTCTCCCGGGCAAGACACTTTAGGAAGATTGCAGTGGTCTCTCGTACTACATGATCTGGTTTGACAGCACCTTCCCTCACATTGATGGATTTTGGTTTTATTTTATGGGATTAACTGCAGTAGACTCAGGTACTGTTGCACCATCCCCAACCACTTTCAATCAGAGTGGATCTCTATACCGTTTCAGAGAACAGTTAAAAGTTAACTGCATTGCTGCAGTCACATCTAAGCCAGACCAGCTAATGATGGGCATTAGTAAATCAGTTGGGTTATACAACAATAGATAACAGTTCTGCAATCGCACTGACTGAGGCTACCTTCCATATTTCTAGCTTTTTAAATAATTGAACCTAAATTTCAACAACTGCTGTGGTGGGGTTTTAACCTATGCTCCGGAAAGATCACGCTGGGCCTGTAGAAGATTAGCCCAGTGTCATTAACATGACACTACCACCTGCCCACTACCCATTGAGGACATTGATGACAGTCAGGATACCATCCCTAATGCGAGAACAGACTGCAGCTCCAACCCCAAGCCCTGCTGATTGGACAGCTTGCTGTTGGAAGCCATCTGCTGTCCTTGATTGGATGGGGATGCCGACAGCAGTTTCTTCACTGGTTGCCCTTATGAAAGTCACATCCACGACCATTGGAAATCAGGACCATGACCCAGCCGGGACTATCCAATGTTTTGGAAGGTGGAACATTTGTGGTGTATCAGGAGGTCATTTGGCCTATTGCTTCTTTTCTGGCTACAAAACAGCTATCCGATTATCCCCGGGATCACATCATTGTTATGGCGCAGAAAGAGGCCATCCAGCCCACCATGCCTGTACCAGCTCTACCCACAAGTGCCAATTTTCTGCCTTTCCTCAACCCTTAATGTCATTTCTCTCCAAATGGCCATCCAATGCCCCTCTTGAATACTTCAATTGAACCAGCCTCAACCACATTTCCAGGCAAAACATTCCAAAACTTTACTGCCTAAAAAGGACTTTTCTCACATCACCCTTTGCTTTGTTTGCAATGTCACTTGAAATCTATATCCTCTCATCCTTGTTCTCATTATGAGGAGGAACAGCTTCTCCCTATCTACTCAATCCAGCCTGTGCTTGACTTGAAAAATCTTCCATATCTCCTCTCTACCTTCCCTCTAAGGGGGACAGCTCCAACTTTTTCAGTCTATCCTCATCAACATAGCTTCCCATTTCTGATAATACCCTTGTAAATCATTTCAGCGCTCTCCAATGTGTTCACATCTTTCCCATAATGTGGTCCCCACAACTACACACAATACTCATGCTGAGGCCTAACAAGTGTCTAACACATCTTCAGCATCATCTGCTTGCTCTTGTGCTCCCTGGGCCTAATTGAATAATGAGTGAGGACGCTGTATAATTTATTAACTGCTCTCTCCACCTGTCCAGAAACCTAGGTCCCCCAGTTCCTGCACTCCCTTGTAGAATTGTAACCCCAATTTTATACTGAATTTCAGGGTTCCTCCGGCCAACATGCATCTTCTCACACTTCTCTGCATTGAACCTCATCTGCTACCTGCCTGCCCACTCCACCAACTTGCCAATGTCCTTCCAGAATTCCTCACTGTCGTCATCACAGTTTATCCAATCTCATCCCATTCTCTAGCTTTTAGTCCCACAGCAAGTGCATACCCAAGTATTATCTCATCGTGAGGCGGTCTTTTGCATAGCGGGTTCCAGCCCACAAGCGCCCCCTGGACTACCTTCTACCAATTACATCCATACCCCTAGTTATTGACCTTCTCTGTTAAAGCTCCCTATCCCCTCTTCAACAAAGACTTTACAGAGTTGACTGACACATGAGACAGCCACAGCATTACCAGTGTTTCCTGGAACAAATCACTAAACTGTCATCAGAGGCTCTTTTGACTCCAACACTACCAACAACTCCAATTTTATAATCCTCATCTTTGCTTCAATTTAAGACTATCATACATCCCAGATTTTAATCACTTTACGATTGATGGCCATGTCATGTGGGTACTGGGCCCTAAACTTCAACCTTCCTTTTACTCAGCCTTCATAACGCACCCTTTTTAACCAAGTTTTTGGTCACCTATTCTAATTGTTCCAGTCCCAAGTGATGTTGTATATTGCAGAACAAATCAGTGGTAACTAGTAATAAGAGATAATGGGAACTGCAGATGCTGGAGAATCCGAGATAACAAAGTGTGGAGCTGGATGAACACAGCAGGCCAAGCAGCATCTCAGGAGCACAAAAGCTGACGTTTCGGGCCTGGACCCTTCATCGGAGAGGGGGATGGGGGGAGGGAGCTGGAATAAATAGGGAGAGAGGGGGAGGCGGACCGAAGATGGATAGAGGAGAAGATAGGTGGAGAGGAGAGCATAGGTAGCTGGGATAGAGTACTGCTATTAACCATCTCTTCTACGCTGAGTGTAAGGGCCTATCTGATGGTAAAGATAAATGACTACTGGGTATTAACAAGAAGAGGCACTTGTCTTACACAACATATTACGTATAGAATATTGCACACAGTTCTGGTCACCACACTACCAGCAGGCTGGAGAGGGTACAGAATACATTTACTAGGGAGTTGCCTGGTAAGGGGAATTTAGCTATGAAGAAATGTTGGATAGACTGGGTCTGTTTTCACTGGAATGCAGGAGGCTGAGGGGCATTGGATAGTATGAGAAAATAATGAGGCTTTTTCTCAGGCTGGAGGGATCAATTACTGGGGGACACAGGTTCAAGGTGCTGGAGTGGGGGAGGGGGATGTAAAAGAAATGTGTGAGCCAAGTTTTTCAGACAAAGGGTGGCGAATGCCTGAAACATGCTGCCAGTGGACAAGGTGGAAGCAGACACACAGCAGCATTCAAGAAATAGAAGGGAAGAGACAGATCCTGAAAGTTGAAGTGAATATGGGAACTGCAGGTTTAGTATGGAAGGGGAAAATGTGTCAGCTCGGACATTGGAGGGTTCTTTGATCTTCACAAGATGCAGAATTTTGCATTGTTAGTAACAAGTACAAGTTACATCAACTAGTTGAGCAATAGTTACCAAAACTACTACGAGCCAGTGATAGCACATCTGTCACCATGCAAACCTTGTGGTACATTCCTTGGTCTGCCATCGTTGGATCGGAAGAGCTTCATGCAGTTTTAACATTAACCCTTTCAGAGCCAACGCCTTATGCAACATCTCCTCTTTAGTTAACACTTACACGTTCATTTATATTACTACATTTACAAATAGTGGTGCTTCCTTCTTGCCACTAGGTTCCTGATTTCATAGATTCAACTGGTCTGCAGAATTCTCAATTCTTCCTTTGCGGAAGATCACTCCACTGTGACCTTGGTTCTTTGTCCAATCACCTGTCCCCACTCAGGGACATTAGTACCATGGATGAGTATCGTAGAAGCCATCTTGACAAAAGTACTTTCTCCTTGCAGTACCCAAGATATTTTAGACCAGATCACTTCTTCTTAACCATGTCCTGAACCTGTGACCTTTGGTCTGTCTTCCTATGCAGCTCATCATCATTTTGTTCAAGCAAGCCCTTACTTTTTATCTGCTGATCCATCCACGTTGAAGTATGCTAGATCTTCAATTTCCCATCATTTACTGTCCGTGGTTGTTTAATTAGTGACCTAGACATTTTCACCTCGTCGATCATGTTACTGACAGACAGGTGCTTCCTTAATGTTATTTTTGCCATTAGTACTAATAACTCTTCTTTGCAAGACAAAGAGTTAAAATGTTGCTCCTGAGTCCGAGTTGGTTCATCATTGAGCATCGAAGTTAAATCAGCCAAAAGAGTTTGTTCAGCATCCTATCTTAGAGATTCGACAATGAGCTCAAGTTTTTTTTTATTTGCTTACCAGATGTGAGTGTTTCTGGCCAGGTCAACATTTATTGCTCATCCCTAATAGCCCACAGGGCGGTTAACAGCCTGCCAAATTGCTGTGGGTCTGGAGACACAGGGTAGGTAAAGACAGTAGATTTCCTTCCCTAAAGGACCTTAGTGAAGCAGGTAGGCTTTTTACAACAATTGACACAAGTTATGATTGTCAGTGGGCCAACTTTTTATCAAAATCAAATTTCACCATCTGCCATGGTGGGATTCAAACCCATGTTGCCTACAGCACTAGCCTAGTCTCTAGATTATTAAACCAGTGACATTGCGTTATGCCACCATGCTGCTCATTCTTGTCCTCAATCTTTTATTCTTCTGGAAAATATTACTGATTTTTGTATCCTGAACCTTCTTTAGTGACGACAGAAATGGAAAATATTACCAGCTGTCCTGTAAAGTCTACAACTCCCTTCCCACTGACTGTATGACACAACATTCTTATGCAAATGCAAATAATCTCAAGAAATTCTCTCTTCTTTTTGGGATGTGCCATGGGCCTAGGAAGCCGTAAATCAGCTGGAAATCATATGCAAAAACAGAAATTGCTGGAAAAACTCAGCAGGTCCAGCAGCATCTGAAGAGAGAAATCAGAGTTTCAGGTCCAGTGAGCTGTGTTCCAAAGAAGGGTCACCAGAACCATACAATAACTTTGATTTCACTCCACAGATGCTGCCAGACCTGCTGAGTTTTTCCAGCAATTTCTGGTTTTGTTGCAAAAGGAATCTTCACCTATTGCACCTTGACCAGTTAGTCAATAACAATTTGTTCCTGGATCAGTTGATTTCCTGAAACTAGTTTAACTTCTTCTGCAATAGAAACATAGAAAATAGGGGCAGGAGTAGGCCATTCGGCCCTTTGAGCCTCGACTACAGTTCGATATGATCATAGCTGATTATGCAATTTCAGTATCCCATTCCCGCTTTCTCTCCATACCCCTTGATTCCTTTAGCTGCAAGGGCTACATGAAGCTCACTCTTGAATATATCTAACGAACTAGCCCCAACAGCTTCCTGTGGGAGAGAATTCCACAGGTTCACAAATCTCAGAGTAAAGAAATTCTTCCTCATTTCAGTCCTGAATGGCTTACCTCCTATCCTTAGACCATGACCCCTAATTCGGGATTTCTCTAAAACCAGGATCATTCTTCCCGCATATAACATGGTGTGAAGCTGGATGAACACAGCAGGGCAAGCAGCATCAGAGGAGTAGGAAAGCTGACATTTTGGGTCGAGACCCTTCTTCAGAAAAAAATTTTCTGAAGAAGGGTCTTGACCTGAAACGTCAGCTTTCCTGCTCCTCTGATGCTGCTTGGCCTGCTGTGTTCATCCAGCTCTATACCGTGTTATCTCAGATTCTCCAGCATCGGCAGTTCCTACTATCTCATTCTTCCTGCATCTAGCCTGCCTAGTCCCATTACGATTTGACATGTTTCTGTGAGATTCCCCCCTCATCCTTCTAAATTCCAGTGGCCCAGTTGATCCAGTCTTCCTTCATATATCTTAAGGAAGTTGTGCGCGCAGGTTCAAAAGTACACAAGTATTGGCTGTGAGTTACATACGCACTTTCAACTCTGTTACAGTTTTTATATTGCAGTGTTACTTGTTGAATATTTTGCCCAGTGAGAATTATTCCACCCACTCTGAGTAATTTCATCGCTGTACACTGCCACTTCTGTTTCTTCAGCCGTAGCATTTGATCTGATGGAACAGTGACATCCACACTTCTTCAAGGACCGCAACTTTCCCCCCACAGTGATCGAGAACGCCCTTGACCGTGTCTCCCGTATTTCCCGCAACACATCCCTCACGCCCCCCCCCTCCCCCACAACCGCCCAAAGAGGATCCCCCTCGTTCTCACACACCACCCTACCAACCTCCGGATACAACGCATCATCCTCCGACACTTCTGCCATTTACAATCCGACCCCACCACCCAAGACATTTTTCCATCCCCACCCCTGTCTGCTTTCCGGAGAGACCACTCTCTCCGTGACTCCCTTGTTCGCTCCACACTGCCCTCCAACCCCACCACACTCGGCACCTTCCCCTGCAACCGCAGGAAATGCTACACTTGCCCCCACACCTCCTCCCTCACCCCTATCCCAGGCCCCAAGATGACATTCCACATTAAGCAGAGGTTGACCTGCACATCTGCCAATGTTGTATACTGCATCCACTGTACCCGGTGTGGCTTCCTCTACATTGGGGAAACCAAGCGGAGGCTTGGAGACCGCTTTGCAGAACACCTCCGCTCAGTTCGCAACAAACAACTGCACCTCCCAGTCGCAAACCATTTCCACTCTCCCTCCCATTCTCTAGATGACATGTCCATCATGGGCCTCCTGCAGTGCCAGAATGATGCCACCCGAAGGTTGTAGGAACAGCAACTCATATTCCGCCTGGGAACCCTGCAGCCTAATGGTATCAATGTGGACTTCACCAGTTTCAAAATCTCCCCTTCCCCTACTGCATCCCTAAACCAGCCCAGTTCGTCCCCTCCCCCCACTGCACCACACAACCAGCCTAGCTCTTCCCCCCCATCCACTGCATCCCAAAACCAGTCCAACCTGTCTCTGCCTCCCTAACCAGTTCTTCCTCTCACCCATCCCTTCCTCCCACCCCAAGCCGCACCCCCATCTACCTACTAACCTCACCCCACCTCCCTGATCTGTCCGTCTTCCCTGGACTGACCTATCCCCTCCCTACCTCTCCACCTACACTCTCTCCATCTATCTTCTTTTCTCTCCATCTTCGGTCCGCCTCCCCCTCTCCCTATTTATTCCAGTTCCCTCTCCCCATCCCCCTCTCCGATGAAGGGTCCAGGCCCGAAACGTCAGCTTGTGTGCTCCTGAGATGCTGCTTGGCCTGCTGTGTTCATCCAGCCTCACATTTTATTATCTTGGAATTCTCCAGCATTTGCAGTTCCCATTATCTCTCACATCCACACCTGTGTCAAGTTTAAAATTAACAAGACGCCCACTAACTTACACAAGTCCCGTTGATTACACATCAGTCAGATCATCAGTTTCCCCTGTGCCTTGGGTATTTTCTAAACGATGTGTATTATCTGATGCTGGTACATTTTCTAAAGAAGGAGGTTTTACCACAGTGACCTGTTTGTATGAGAAAGCAGATTGGGTTTTGTTGCTCTGGAACTCTGTCCTACTTCTTTGCACATCTTCTGAAATTCTGTTTGATAATTGCTTCTGTGAGACGCATTGAGATTTTTTGTTTGCCACTTCAAAAGGCCATGTAAAGATGCAAGTTGTTCTTCAAAGCCCTTTGATAATCTCACAAGCTCCCAAATCTGTAAAATATTGAAAATCCCTGTGACAACTTTTACTGCTTCACCCGCTCCTTAAACTAAATGCAACAAGATCCAAATGGCTTTCCATGCAGGGAGCACATTTTTAATCTGACTAATTTAGGACTGGACTGCGGCACACACCAGCAGTATCGGCCCTCAGTTATTAAGTCATTCAAGCTATTAATACTATACCTTTTACCATGAGCTGTCCAATTTAAAATTCAATACATATTTTCAAAAACCACTTTATTTACATTCCATTAAGCGAAAAGACTTGATAGTGCAACACCATCCATCCAACAAAAGCTGGAAAATTATCAAAATATTCCCCCGCAACAATTTGTCTCCTTCTTTTGCTGAGGCACTCCTGGCCATTGATCTGTCGTATATTTCATATCATGGAAATGCATTCCTTGGCACAGTAAATTAGACAGGCCCCTCAGCACCAACAACCCCCCCCCACCTCTCCCATTCCCTCCCACAACAAAAAAAATTGCATTTGGCAATTTGCAGTCTGTCCATCTATCTCCTCTGAAATGTGCTGTTCCTGCATTTTCCAGAGGTACTGCGATGACAAACAGCTCAAATGCAAGTGACATTGAGTCAAAGTCCTCCATCGTAGCCTGCAGGTATTTATCTGTACATCATCGTGCTTTCCTTTACTGCCTTGGTTACAGCATCTCATCTCGTTCCAATGTAATGTGGGTGACTCAGAATTACTGGCTACACTGACATTTCCACTGAGTACAATGCAGGTCAAAATAAAACAGAGTGGAAAGCAACAAAATAAAATTATCTCCCTACACTCAGCTGAGCTTAGCGACAACAGCTTGCATTTGTGTAGCTCCTTTAACGCAGGAAAATCCCCAGAAGTTCCTTACCGTGGTCTTGCCAAGCATCATTTGATGCCACAGAAGGAGAATGGCCGCATTTGTAGCGAGTGCCACCTCCAGATGCTGCAAAGAGTGACCACACACAAAGAGGGACCCAAGGCGATTCTAAAGCTACAGTTGGCCAACGGCCATCCTCAAGGCTGTCACATGCAGGTACAGCAGCTGCCCAGGCATGACCTTCCAAACCCATGGACGGCCCATCACTGGGGCATTGTGGTGACTGGAGAGGTGACTGTAAAGTACAGTTGTGCTCCATATCTGAGTCTGTTTACTATTGATGCTCACTGTGCTAGATTGGTTAAGCTTGGGTGTTGACTCAGAGACAGAAACAGACACCGCCAAAGGTGCTGGAACTTTGCTGCAAGACATTTTGATGCATAGGATAAAGCTGCATACACGGGAGCTCGCTTTGTCTCTTAAGTGCTCCAAATAAGAGAGATCAAGCACATACCACTCAAGGTAGTGACCAAAATTAGTCAAACAGGTTTTGAGGAGGTAAGTTTGGGATCTCAATATTTGAAGGCAATGTCACCAATCCTGAAGGGGTTAAAATCTGAGTGCTCATAATTCAAGAATTGGAAGAGGGCATAAGTTATGGGTGTGAAGGAAATTACACTGTACGGGAGAGACAAAGGCCATGGGGAGATAATGGGCCTGGAATTAGGTAAGCGTCTGAAAGAACCCAGGATTATCGATACTTGAGTTTCCGGTCTAATTGGCCTGGTTCCAGTGAGCCACTTGTATTAAATAAAAACCAAATAACTGCGGATGCTGTAAATCAGGAACAAAAACAAAATTGCTGGAAAAGCTCAGCAGGTCAGGAAGCATCTGCGATAATAGAGTTAACATTTTGGGTCCTCAGTTCTGAGGAAGGGTCATCAGACCTGAAATGTCAACTCTGTTTGTTCCCTTTACAGCTGCTGCCAGACCTACTGAGCTTTTCCAGCAATCTTGTTTTTGAGCCACTTATGTTAGTTTGGCTTCAGGAGGCTCACTCTGTGAGAAATTGTGCCTCCTGGTCAAAACACGTCAGGGAGGGCCTGCAGGGTGGTGAGTGATCAGGAAGGAGAGAAAGGCAGAAGAAATCAGGACCGATAGAGGTGGGGAGTGAGGAAGAAACTGTACTGGTGCTGGGGAAATGGAAAGAGATTTAAATCTGATGGGTATGACAACATAGGACCAATTCCCTTGTAAGAAATATTGATATTTCATCTCGGGTATATAAAGAAGGGAGCAATTGGACAAAGACCCCAAGCTAGCTGCTATCCACCAGAGCTAATGGTCCTCAGCTCTCAAGAGAGAATCGTTGGCTGTCACAGCCTCCTCTGTGTCTTAGAGAAAGCACCATCTAAATACCAACGGTACCGATGGCACACTAGTTAATATTCTTGACAGAAGATTCCATGGAGAAGGCAGAGAATATTTCATAAGACATGTAACCTGGCTGTAATTTTGCAAGACTAAATTGTATTTCTTTTAAAAGTGAAATTTGTACTAATGCATGCCATTAGAAGCTTGTTTTATTCAGAAATAATTAGGAGGTAAAAGGGATCTATTTGATTTGCTAATAGTTTAGTCAATTTGTTCACGGTTAGAGTTAGATAAATAAATTGTTACTTGTTGATTTTAAAGTGAGTGTCAGTGATTTATTTTATTTAATCATTACAAGTGCAGGAAGGCAGGTGACACTCTTTTCACCCTCATTTTACCGATTAAAGGGCAAGGTGCTTTAACTTTAATCCTCAGAGGTTCACCTCTGCTTTATAAGAGACAAGTGAGTACTTTTTCAGAAAGGTAGCTTCTGATGGTCTCTTTGCAGAACTGCTGGGTTAGGCTCTGATGCACAGCTGTTGTTCTGCATTCGGGGAAGATCCACCTCAGGAAAGGGGCCTCAACCAGATATTAAAGTCCCTATTTTGTATGGGCAAGGGGTTTGGGGCCTGTTTCAGACATGGGCAGGCTGTGAACACCAAAACTGGGGGCCTTAAGCAGCATTCTAAGTGGCACAGGTCCACTTTAAAATCTGGGTGGATTTACCTCCCAAAATATTGAATACATTTCACACCTAAAAAAGGAATGCAGCTTCAACATATTCCTATCCATTATGTTAATACTTAACAAGCTGATCATCCAGTCAGGACCTAGGTCACTATGTGGTGAATTCTAATGAATTTACCAATGAGTAATGCTAGAAAATGGGACATGTAACTCCAGTTTTTGAGAAGATTTGCCACTCGGTTGTGGATAAGGTTGTAGGCTTGTTTGCCGAACCAGTGTGTTTGATAGCAAATGTTTTGTCACCCTTCCAGGTAAAATTGGCAATGGAAGGATGACTTCTCAATTTGCACTGGGTCAGTGTGGTTCCGGTGAAGCATCGGTCTTCTGTCCTGCTGGTTATTTATATGTCTCGGTTTGCTGGGGAGGTTGGCATCACTTCCAGTTCTGTTTCCCAGTGGTTTGTATATTGGGTCCAGTTCAATGTGTTTGTTGATGGAATTCCAGCTAGAATGCCAGGCGTCCAGGAGTTCCCTGGCATATCTCTGTTTGACTCGTTTTATTATGAATGTGTTATCCCAGTTGAATTTGTCTGTGTGTACTGAGACCAGTGAGAAATTGATTACGTCTCTTGGTGGCTAGTTGGTGTTTGTGTATCTTTATGGTCAGTTTTCTTCCAGTTTGGCCTATATGATATTTCTTACAGTCCTAGGTATTTTGTATATTATGTTCATTTAATTGGTTGTGGGTATGGGATCCTTTATGTTCATTAGTAGCTGTTGCAGGGTGGTTGCTGACATTTTTTTTCTTTATTTGTTCATGGAATGTGGGCATCTCTGGCTAGGCCAGCATTTATTGCCCTAAGAGTCAACCACATTGCTGTGGGTCTGGAGTCACATGTAGACCAGACCAGGAAAGGATGGCAGTTTCCTTCCCTAAAGGACATTACTGAACCAGATGGGATTTTACATCAATCGACAATGGACTCATGGTCATCATTTGATCCTTAAATCCAGATATTTTATTGAATTAATACTCCACCATCTGCCATGGTGGGATTCAAACTCAGGTCCCCAGAACATTGTCTGGGTCTCTAGATTAACCATCCAGTGATAATACCACTAGGCCATCACCTCCCTGATACCTAGGGGTATGAGTAGTCTTGTATTCATCTCTGATATGTCTCTGATGTACGATAGGGTGACTACTGAGTCTGGCATGTTGTGTCTTCTTGTTGTGGCCTGTTGCGGGGATAACAGTGGATTGTGCTTTTTGGATATAGCCCCTTCAAGTTCCCCTCCAAGCCGCTCATCATCTTGTCTTCGAAATGTTTCTCTGCTCCTTCACTGTCATTGTGTTAAAACCCGGGAATTGTCTCCCTCAGAGCATTGAGCATTCATCTAGTCCATAAGGATTCCATCAGTTCAAGAAGGCAACTCAGCCCTACCTCCTCAAGGGCAACTAATAGCAGGTAACAAATGCTGGGATAGCCAGTGATGCCCATATCCCATGAAAGAATTTTTGAGACAACTCAATTCACATTTTAATCACATCCATTTGAATGGGAATAATTTCATTTAACACATAAAAGAAAACCAGTTGTCAGAAACATTTCAGGGATAGCAAAAACTGCAGATGCTGAAGTCAGAGATAACACAGTGTGCAGCTGCAGGAACACAGCAGAAAATGAAGAAGGATCCTGACCCAAAACGTCAACTTTCCTGCTCCTCCGATGTTGCCTGGCCTGCTGTGTTCCTGCAGCTCCACACTGTGTGTTATCTCAGAAGCATCCATCCCGTTGAAGATATTTTCCTCAATCAAACAGTTCAGAGATGTTATGGCCCGCACAAAAACAGAAATTGCTGGAAACGCTCAACAGGTCTGACGTAAACTGAGGAAAGAAATCAGAGTGGATCAGGTGACCCTTCCTCAGAACTGACCCAGAATGTTAACTCTGATTTCTCTCCACGGAGACTGCCAGACCTACTGAGCTTTTTCAGCAAATTCTGTTTTTGTTTCTGATTTACACCATCCACAGTTCTTTTGATTTTTTTTTATGTTATGACATACCTCTGGAACAGAATGGGTCTTGAACCCAGGCATCCTAGTTCAAGTACTACTGCACTATAACAGCCTCTGTATCCTGTTGAACACATAGGGATAAAATCTGTTCAAAACCAAATAAATTAATAAAACCTGCTGTATCTGGTTAGCCTAAGAGCTGCAACCATCTTATCATTGATGATCAATAGGAGACAGTTCATGTCATTTAGATAATATGTTACTATCTGAGGCATTAAAAGTGATCATATTGCTTTTCTTTAAATTAAACTGGATCAATTAAATTGAATGTGCACAAACGGAAGAATATTACGTTTAGATTTGCATCTTGCAACTACTTACTGCTGATGAAATTTAAACAGTTCCTTTTGTTTTGGTTTCCTCATCCCATTAACCTGTTCATCGATTAATCTGCTTGTGCACATGAACTCAACAACTGATTAAACAGAATCAGATCTGTCAAGTGTGCAAGTGGCAATTGATAACATGAAGGTTGATAGCAGTGTTGGATTATCACAGGGTCAGTAATCCAGATGCCTGAGTTACTGATGGCCACTTCAACCACCTCATCCCATCCCCACCACTATTTTACCTGCTGAGTGAACGGAAATTTCCAAGGGCCGGGGTCTGGCAAGGGGACATGTTTTGTGGGCACTTGGTCACATTAGAGACATGCACACAACCTCCTCCCCTTATTTGTTCACAACGCCTCTTTAATCTTTCCCCTGGCTTATTAAAACCGGACCAATCATTTGGGCCTTATAACCAATCCAGCTTCCATTAGCACCTCTTCATTTGAGGGAGGAAGGCAACTGTGGTCCCAGGAGCGTCCACCGCACAAAGGTGGCTCTCCTGGGACTCCAGAGCTGTTGGCGATCATATCGGCCAACCGCTAAATGGTATTTCTGCCCCAGAAGAGGGCAGACTTCTTGACCTGAGCCAAAGAATGCTTTGTAGGATGTACAGTTCCCTTGATTCACTCATTGGATGTGGACATCAGTGGCTGGCCAGCATTTATTGCCAATCCCTAGTAGCCCTTGGAATTGTGGTGGTGAGGGGCCTGTTTGAACTGCTGTGGTCCATGAGCTATAGGTAGATCCACAGTGCCCTAAGGGAGGGTTTCAACCCAGCAGCACCATACCTGAACTTCGACCTTAGCTTGTGGTTCTGATATTGTTAGTTCATTCATTGTAACAGTGGTCATAAATGTGTACAGTTCTGTAGATCCTCACTGGGTGGGGTGATCAGTAAACATCAACCCTTGGTGTGTCCTTCCCTCCTTGTCCAGTCCCTTTATCCCTCATCTATACCAGCCCAGAAGGAATTGCAGCAATAACAAAGGCTCTCCGATTACAGCCTCCCAACACCACCCTAACTTTAACCTTGATCTTCGACTCTCTGCAAGGCAGCCATCAAGTCAAACCCCAGTCTGTCTCAGTCCCAGAGCCAAAGCACAAAAAGAGCGTCTTTCTCCATGCCACTGTATTTCTTGCATTGCAACAGTGACTACACTTCCAACGTGTAGGAGTGTTTTACCATTAATTGGAAATCTAGTCATTGTTCTACAAGAAATGCAGTGGCCAATGTACACCCTGTAAACTCTGTAAACAGCAATGTGAATATTCTTTTTCCGTCTGGTTTTATAGCAAAATCCATGAGTTTGGATTCAAGATAAACTAGTCAGACAAAGGCAAGATTATGAACAGTCTTTAAGCTTGGGCTTCTTTATAACACTGTTGACTGTGTAAAAGGACCAAACACTACAAGACATGGTATTCAGGCTTATACCAGGCTCTAATCTTACCATCACATTATTGAAAGACTATCCCATTAAATCTACTGTCTGATATCAGTCAGTGCACTCCACATACTTCTCTGCACCTGTTTCTAACATTCACTTGGCTAGACTTCAGGCTTCTACCCAGTTCCAATGTGTTCTTTTTGCCTCCGCTTAACTCCACCCATGGTGTGCTATTTATGCCCAGTGAGGAGTAGTTCAGTGACAGCATCACAAGTTTGCTCCAGGTTTCTAAAGCCCTGACGCAACAATAAAATATCCAACAGTGCTACACCCTCTCAATACTGCAATGGAGGATTTTTGAATATGGGGGTCACGCGGAACTTTAACCCACAGCTTCTGGTTTAGGGGCAAGGCTGCTCCTCACTGAACCACTGCCATACGAAAAAGGGAAGAGCAACACCAATAGGACACATCATATTTACCAGCACAGAACCAAATTCAGTCTCCCCATTTATTCCATGTGTTACAAGAATGTCACGCACCATTGGACTTCACCAAAAGTGTTTTAATATCATACTTCGATGGTCCAGTGTTTCTAGCAAACTGTATCTTTTCCATGATATTTTAACCTGCACTTTATGTCTAGGTCAGAGGCATGCTGGGAGAAGGGGAATGGGTTGGGGGTCACGTGTATCGATCTTTGAAGGAGGTATACATTTTAAAAGAGAGTGGTTAGCAAAGCATATGGGATCCCAAGCTTTGTCCTTAAAGGTATTGAGTACAAAAGTAAGGATGTCATGCTGACCTTTAGAAAGCTCTGTTTACACATCAAGCAGAGAATTGCATCCAGTTGCGGTCACTACAGTTTAGGAAGGATTAGATTAGATTCCCTACAGTGTGGAAACAGGCCCTTCGGCCCAACAAGTCCACACCGCCCCTTGAAGCATCCCACCCAGACCCATCCCCTATAACCCACACACCCCTGAATACTACGGGCAATTTAACATGGCCAATCCACCTAATCTGCACATCTTTGGACTGTGGGAGGAAACCGGAGCACCCGAAGGAAACCCACGCAGACACGGGGAGAACGTGCAAACTCCACACAGACAGTCGCCCAAGGCAGGAATCGAACCCAGGTCCCTGGTGTTGTGAGACTGCAGTGCCAACCACTGAGCCACCGTGCCGCCTAAATGTGAGATCCCTTGAGAGAGTGCAGAGGAGATTTACCAAAATCATTTCGGGGGTATATATTATTATAGGGGGGGCATAAATAGAGGACAGACAGGAAGAGAGATTTCCCCTCGATGGAGGGTTCTATGACCAGGGATATAGATTTAAGGTAAGGGGCTGGAGGTTCAGAAGAAATTAAGATTGTTTTTCACTCAAAGGGTAGTGGTAATCTGGAACTCACTGACTGTCTGAGTAGTAGAGGCAGAAATCTTCAGAACATTTAAGAAATATTTAGATGTACACTTTTGATGCCAAGGAACACAAGGCTATGAGCAAGTGGTGGAAAATGGGATTAGAATAGTTGGGTGGCAGTTTTTAACCACCAGAGACTTAGTGGACCGAAGGGCCCTTTTCTGCGCTGTAGACCTAATTGAGTCTATGATTCTGTGAGGGATTTCAGCAACAAGGTTAGAGTGGGCATTGTTCTCTTTGGATCAAAGGAGTTTGAGGGAAGATTTGACATGGGTGAACAAGAAGATGACAGGTTTCCATAGGATTTACAGAGGAAACTTGTCCCCATTAGCTGAACATCCAAGGACTGGAGGACACAAATTTAAGGGTTTAGGCAAGAGCCATGGGGTAATGTGAGGAAGAACCTATTTTTTATGCAGCAAGTGATAATGATCTGGAACTCCCTTTCCACAGGGGGAGTGGAAACAGACACAGTGAATGGTTTCAAAAGGAATTGGTTGGATGCTTGATGTTAGTAAATATGCAACAAGGATAGAGCAGAAAAATGGCACTGACAGAGAAACCAGGCAGTAGGCACAATGGGATCTATGGGTGCAGTCATGATTCTACTCAATCTCATAATAAATGATGTGCTGGCAGTAAATTTAAATAGAGGGCTTTATTTACACTCTGGCTGATAGTCTGCTGTGTGGGAGATTCTGGCTTATGTGTCTTGTTTTGTAAGCTTACCCACCAATTCAGTTGTCCCTTGATACACTTTTCCTGATACTTACTGTTCAATCAGAAACAATTAAATGAATCTGTGCTTTTAATAAACTGGCACTCAGCACCAATCTTCAGCAGGAGGGCTGATGATTCAAGCAAATGTTCAGTAAATGATACAGCTTCACATCAAGGTCACTATGAGGAACATTGATTAGTCACAGATGCAGTGCATCAGTGTAGATTAAAACTCATCGCTCAAACCATTATTAGTAAACCCATTAACTAATATCTGTTCAATCCAATACTGTACACATTTGCAATAAGTTAAAATTGAAGCATTGTTAAATCATGTTCAGTCGATTGGCAGTGTTACAAAAAAAGTAGCACTCTGATGTTGGATTCTACCAAAATCTAAGTAATAAGAACCTCATTCCTTAGCTCCTAGTCTACAGCCTCCAAGCTTCCCATTAAAGTGTGGCTTTGGGAGCTGTGAACCAGAGCTAACTGTGTGTAATTTGTATGGTACATTGTCCCAGCATTCAATGCAGTTTAAAGCAGGGGTGAAGTTTAGGGCCCTGATCAGGTGTTTGAAAAAGCAGTGACTGAAGTGGTTGTGGATGATCAGGAGCCAAGGGGTTTTGTGTACATGCGCAGCTGGGTGGCAGCAAAACATTGATTGGTCTATGGGCTAGTGACTGGTTTTCAATGACAAAAGCCTTTTGCTTGCTAATAACCATGTGATTGGTTTTCAAGGGACAAAATCAAGAAGTGTGTTTTGAACTCAACCAATATGAGAGCAGACTGTTCTCTGCAGTTAAGACCCATTTTAAATCTGAAGAAAACCAGTTCATCTTTCTTTCAGCAGTGCTAAGTTGTGACTTCTAATTGATAAGTCAGAGGCTGTTTATAAGCAAACCAGTCAATTTATGCCTGCAACAAACAGTGGTGTATCCAGAGAAAGGTGAGTAACAGCAATGGTCTGATCAGTATACAAACTATAAGGACCTCACAGCAGTTCGTGAATAAGAAGCTAAGAAGCAGGAATAGGTCTTCTGGCCCTTCAAGCCCAACCTGCTATTCAATAAGATCATGGCTGACCTTTTTGTGATCTTAGCTCCATTTACTCACAGGCTAGTGTTCTAAAGACAGAGGTACAATTCCCCCAGAGTAACTGTTGGGATATAAATTCAATCAAAACATTTGGAATCTGAAAGCCAGTCTCAGTAACAGTGACATCGATTGCTGTTGTTAAAATAAATTCCCTAATATCCCTTTAAGGAAGAAAGTCTGCTGTCCTTCTGTGGTATGGCCTACAGGTGAGTCTAGACCTACAGCAATGTGGCTGACTCTTAGCATCCCTCTGAAATGAATGAGCCAGCAATTCAGTTCTAGAGTAACTACTGATGGCCAACAAACACTGGGCTGGCCAGTGACACCCACAGCTCATGAAATAATTTTTTAAAAATCAGTTGTGAATTCCTGCCTACTCATTGCAACCTTCATATCACTAATTGGGTGTCTGTCAGCTACAGGCCAGGTTTGTGATGCAGGGTGATGTATCGCGGCGGGAGTGCTCAATTCCCACACTGGCTGAGATTATCATGAAGAACTCTCTTCAACCTCTCCTCTTGCCTTAGGTGTGAAAACACTCAGGTTAAATCACCACTAGTTGCCTCTCTCACAAATGAGACAGCAACCCTCTAGGACTGTGTGATTTTACTACCCGCAATTATCCTGTGTTAAAATAATTCTAGCTGACCTTGACATGAAGGCTTGCTGGAGCCAACATTTACTCATTCTAGATTCATTCAGAAACTGAAATAATACAAGAATATAATTCCAAGAATATAAGTCCAATGACCTTGTTTTCTGTTTCACAACAGTTCTGCAAATCTGTAAATTACATCCTGGTCCTAAATTGAGAATAATAGGCTGTCTTCCACATCCAAATTAGATAAACACATCGAAGCAATAGGAAGTGCTAAGAGTCATCTGACAACAGTCACCAAGCAGCGAAAGCTGAACTGAGGTCAAACCACAATCTCAGGCTACATAGACCTGCTGATGCTGGAGTCAGAAATAACACAGTGTGGAGCTGGAGGAACACAGCAGGCCAGGCAGCATTAAAGAAGCAGGAAAGTTGATGATTCGGGCCAGGACCATTTTTCAGAAGTGATGGAAGGGGGCGGAGATTGGGTGGAAGGGGGCGGAGATTGGGTGGAAGGGAGCTCCAAAATAAATAGAAAGGCGGAGTGGGGCTGGGAAAGGTAGGTGGGATGGTGATTGGTGAGTGCAGGTAGGCAGTGGTGGGGATTGGTCAGTGAGGTGGGAGGAACAGGTAGGTGGAAGAGAAGATGGGCACAAGATTGACCTTGTATCGGGTCAAGGAGGCAGGGATGAGAGGAAGGGCTTGTCATGGGATGAGGTTGGGGGTGAGGAGATTTTGAAACTGGTGAAGTCCACATTGAGATTATTGGGTCGTAGGCTCCCAAAACAGAATATGAGGTGCTGCTCCTCCAGCTTCCAGGTGGTGTCATTGTGACACTGGAGGAGACCCAGGATGGACATGTCACCCAGGAAGTGGGAGGGGGAGTTGAAATAGTTTGTGACTGGAAGGTGTTGTTGTTTGTCGCGAACAGAGCACAGGTGCTTTACAAAGCGGCCTCCAAGCCTCTGCTTGGTCTCATTGGGAGCAGCGGATGCAGTAGACCACATTGACGGATGTGCAGGTGAAGCTCTGTCTGATATGAAAAGTTTGTTTAGTGACTTGAATGGGTTATGGCAGAGGCGTAGGGGCAGGTGTAGCACTTCCTGTGGTTGCAGGGAAAGTTGCTGGGGGTGGTGAGGTTATTGGGGAGTGTAGAGCAGACAAGGGAGTTGCAGAGAGCACGGTCCCTAAGAAATGCAGGTAGGGGTGGGGAGGAAAATGTATCTTTGGTTGTAGAGTCAGATTATAGGTGGAGGAAGTGGCGGACAATCAAACGTTAGATACTGAGGTTAGTGGGGTGATATGCGAGGACGAGGGGGATTCTGTCTTTGTTTTTGTTGGAGGAAGGGGATGTGAGGGCAGAGGTGCGGAAAACATAACAGATGTGATCGAGAGCACTTTCAACCACTGAAGGGGGGAAGTTCCGGCCCTTGAAATAAGAGGACAGCTGGGATGTTCTGGAGTGGAAGGCCTCATCTTGGGAGCAAACACGGCAAAGGCAGAGGAATTGGGAGTAAGGGATTGAATTCTTGAAGGAAGGTAATAGAGAGGAGATGTAGTCAATGTAGCTGTGGGAGTCAGTGAACTTGAAATAGATATCAGTTTTGAGGTGGCCACTAGAGATGGAGACAGAGAGGTCCAGGAAGGAGAAGGAGGTGTCAGAGATGATCCAGGTGAATTTGAAGTTGGGGTAAAAGGTGTTGGTAAGGTTGATGAACTGTTCAAGCTCCTCATGGGAACACAAGGCAGTGGTGATACAGTCACCAATGTAGCGGAGGAAGAGGTGGGGGATAGTGCTAGTGTAGCAGCGGAAGAGGGGCTGTTCCACCATCATACAAAGAGGCAGGCCTAGCTTGGACCCGTGTGGGTTCCCATGGCCACCCCCTTAGCCTGTAGGAAGTAGGAGGAGTTGAAGGAGAAGTTGTTAAGGGTTAGGACGAGTTTGGTTAAGTGGATGAGTGCATCAGTGGAGGGGAACAGACTGGGCCTATGGGACAGGAAGAAGTGGAGGGCTTTTAGGCCATATGTGTGGGGAATGCAAGCATACAGGGATTTGACATCCACAGTGAAGATGAGGTGTTGGGGGCCAGGGAATTGGAAGTCTTGGAGGAGGTGGAGGGCAAAGGTGGTGTCCTGGACATCGCTGGGGTTTTCCTGGACCAGTGGGGAGAAAACAGGGTCAAGGTAAGCAGAGATAAGTTCATTAGGACAGGAGCAACAGAGACAATGGGCCAGCCAGGATAGTCGGGTTTGTGGATTTTGGGAAGGAGATAGAAGTGGGCAGTGCGGGGTTGGGAAACAATGAGTTATGAGGTTGTGGGTGGGAGGTCACCTGAAATGGTGAGGTTATGGATAGTCTGGGAGATGATGTTTTGGTGGTCAGGGATGGGGTCGTGATCGAGGGGGCAATAGGAGGAGGTATCAGGGAGTTGGTGCCAGGCCTCGGTGATGTAAACGTCAGTGCGCCAAACTGCAACTGCACCTCCTCTGTCTGCAGGTTTTATACCGAGGCTAGGGTTGGAGCTGAAGGAGTGGCAGGCTGCACATTCCATGGGGAAGAGATTGGAGTAAGTGAGAGGGGTGGAGAGATTGAGGCGATCGATGTCACGACGGCAGTTGGAGATGAAGAGTTCAAGGGAGGGTAGGAGGCCTTGGGGTGGTGTTCAGGAGGATGGGGTGCGTTAGAGATGGGAGAAGGGGTCATGGTGGAGTGGGGTTAGACTCACAGTTAAAGAAATAGGTGCAGAGGCAGAGGCCGCAGAGAAAGCGTTTGTCCAAACATGAATGGAACTCATTGATGTGTGGATGCAGGGGTATCCTTTATTGAGGACTGACTGTTCGTCCTCAGCGACGGGGGGGTGGGGGTCTGCAGGGATGGTGAAGACCCAGCAGGTCTCAGGCTGGGACTGGGTATAGAGCTGGTGGCTGGATTTAAGGTGGCTGTGGGGGTGGAGTTAGTGACGGCATCAGAAGCGTTGGTGGTGGATGGGGCAATGTCAGCATCATAACGTTGTCTTCAATGCTTTGTTGTAGGACTCCCTACCCACAAGCTGTCTACTATCTTACTGAAAGAACTGCTTGCTCTTAAGCAATTTCATTGCTGCTATCATTTTTCTGAAATTGGGAAATGTAATGCCATCACCTAGTGGATGATTCTTATTCAGACAGTTCATTTAATTTTCTTTAGCCAGTTGTCAAATTAATCTTAAATGTTTCCTTAGTTTCAGCAGAAAAAGAGCAAAACTTAACCATACATTCGCTTCTCATTTTATACAAGTCAGCCTTAATTTCCTTTTGATTTTCACCTAATTTAGCAAAGACTGTGACAGCGAGACACCTCTACATACTGCTACAATATTAAAGTAAAAGAAAGAACTGCAGATGCTGAAAACCTGAAACAAAGACAGAAATTACTGTATAACATCAGCATGTCTGGCAGCATTTGCGGAAAAAAGCAGGGTTAATGTTTTGAGTTCAGTGACTCTTCATCAAAGTACAAGTTCAGTCACTAAACTTAAACTCTACTTTCTTCTCACAGATGCTGCTCTCAAAAGAAAGCAGAGTTTAAGTTTGGTGACTGAATCTACCTTGAAGAAGTTACCCTCCTCCCTCAGGAAAAACCTCAGTGGATCTCTCTATCACAGCAACTCTCTCATCTCCTCTATCTATCTTCTATCTGCCTCCCTCTCTCTCCCTATTTATTTCAGAACCCCCTTCCCCTCCCCCATTTCTGAAGAAGGATCTAGGTCCAAAACGTCAGCTTTTCTGCTTCTCTGATGCTGCCTGGCCTGCTGTGTTCATCCAGCTCTACACCTTGTTATCTCAGATTCTCCAGCATCTGCAGTTCCTACAATCTCTCAAAACATTAACCCCGCTCTCTATCTGCAAATACCGTCAGGCCTGCAGTTTTGCCAGCATTTTCCATGTCTGTTTGAACATGCCAGATCTCAATTCACAGAATGAAACTATTTCTCCTCATCTCCCCACTTATGTCAATAATTTTCAGTCTCTGACCTCCAATCATTAGGGCGTCCAACGCTGGATGGTACAAGGAAACATTTTCTTCCTCATTGATGTTTTTAAATCAATTTTTTCTTTCCCATAGCATGTGAATAAAAGTTAGGGTGCCTCCTGGTAAATGTTTGCTGTACCTGTTGCATTTTTCCGAAATTTGTCTCCACTTTCTCCTGGATCCCAGCAAATATCTATCAGGACAGGTAGTCACAATCAACATAAAGATGTAGACTATCTGTCCTGACAATCAACCTCATAAGGAACAGATTACTTGGTCATTACACTTTCTTAAACACATTCATAATCTTGGAGAAATAGGTCTGTGATGTTGACACAGCCAAGCAGAAAAAAAAACTGCATGGAGCCAAGCAACAAGTTCTCTTGAATGTGGCTTCCTGTTTATGCATCTTATCCTGGAGATTATAATTCAACATGTCTCTGTCCGTCAGCCCCTATCTTTCTACAGTATCGGTTTCCTTTGTTTTGCACACTTCACAAAGAATGTAGAAAACAGAGCTCCATGTTCCTGAATATGCATGTATACTTCTGTAGAAATTGGATCTTGTCTTTATCTGACTTTTACTATGGCTTTCTCTCTCTTTCACTCTGTACTTGTCTCTCATTGTGTCATATTGCAGTCTGTTCCTCGGGAGAGTAAATTAAATTTTGTGATCTCCAGCCTGCCTATCTTGGCAAAATACCCATCTGCCCACCTATCCACAGCTTTGTTGCTCAACTCCAGGTATGACAAGCAATTGTAATACATTTACTGCAGCACATTTACTGACCCCAGGGAATAGGATGTGGTGGGCAAGATGCAACCAAAGATAAGGCAGGGGTTAATGCAGGACCCTATTGCTGCAAAGGAAGGCCATGTTTGCCCATTACTTGAGAATGGGAAGGGGCCACTTTAATCACCCAAAAACATTTGCATGGGTGACACCTTGCACACACTGTAGACTCAGGACAGTAGGAGACATGCAAGAGAGTTTGCAGGGGGCAATCTCATCCTTGATGCTCCAAGCGGCAGTGTGGACTTGTTGGGCCGAAGGGCCTGTTTCCACACTGTAGGGAATCTAATCTAGCAATGGAGCAATACAATCAGAGAACTCTGTGCCTCCTCCAATTCTGGGCCCTTAAACAGCCTCAACTTCCATCAGTCCACCATTGGTGGCCATACCTTCAATTTCCCAAGCCTCTAAGCATTGGAATTCCCTCGTTAAACTTCTGCTTAAGGCAATCAGTAACTGAAAGGGTTTGCTGGCACCACAAGATCAGCTCTGACCATAAGTATATAAACGACCGTTCCTGGGAGGAGCTAACCAGTTCCGTGTTTCAGTTTCTAACTCCAAGTTGTTGTTCTAGTGCTAAATCCATACAGCTAATAGCAATGTGAAACAAACACAAGAAGTTGCTGGAGAAACTCAGCAGGTCTGACAGCACTGCATATAGAGAAACAGAGTTAACATTTCTAGTCTGGCATGAGTTTTTCAGAACTATGTTCCTTAACACCTGAAAGATAGAGAAAACGTTTCTTACCGAAGTGTCGGAAGAGACAAACATAGCATGAAATGGAACTGGGGCATCTTTGAGAAATTGTGAGGCAGTGCTGAGGGAGAGAGATGTTAAGAGTGTGACTGTGATAGCTCATGGCACTGAGTGTGGATATTAAGATGCGATGAGAGCAGCTGTCTCAGGAGTGTTGTATAGCATGGAGACACCTGTAATCCTGGCTGGGTTCAAAACACAAAGGATGAGACTTCAATTAGAATCTGTGTGGGGTAACACAGAGCTGGAGACAGTCACTAAGGAAGGAGGTGTGGCTGTGAAACCAAGTTTCGGCAAACATTTTATCAGACACTAGGACAGGGATAGAAAGCAATGAAGTTGGAGGAGCCAAAAGATTAAAATGGAAATCCTGTCAGAGGGAAGAACAAGATGTCTTCAAGGTGGGCTTACCTGGAAGGGAAGTGGCAGTGAATTAAACACTCAAATAAAAGCAAAATACTACTGGAAATCTTAAACAAACAAAGAGAAAGTGCTATAGAAACTCAGCAGGTCTGGCAGCATCTGTGGAATGAAAAACAGAGTTAATGTTTTGAATCCAGTGACTCTTCTTCAGAACTCCTCAGAACAGCAACACAAACTTACTCTTATGTTTCGACTGATGTCTCAAAAAAGTCTGTCACAATCTTAGCTGTAATGCAGCTGGCTAAGTAAGTTCTATGTAATAAGCTGTTACTATTTGTCAACAGCGAGCCTACTTCTGCCAAAACCTTTGTGCAGACACCCTTCCCCACTTGATAACTTGGGCCAACGCCAATAAGGATTGCTGGCAGTAAATCTATCCAAGACATCCAAGCTGGTTCAGGTGGACATAACCACATCATTTTCATATAAACCTCTATACCTGTCTTTCTCCATAAAGAAGTACCTTAACACCTATTTTTTGACCATGTTTTTGCTCACCTATCCGAGTACCTATTCATGCAGCTCAGTATCAAATATTGTGAGATATTCCAAAGAGTACAGGCCCAACTGTTGATCCTTTCCTCATCCCAGGTACCAGTATCTTCTGACCAGTTCATATAAATCAGCAATGTGGCTCACTACTACCTTCTCAAGAATTGAGAGGGTTGGGCAATAAATGCAGGCATTTCTGATAACGAGATTGAAACAATAAAAATACAACTTCACATATTAGGACAGATAGTTAAGGAATGCATTGAGGTAAACATTGATATTTAGGGAGGGAATTTGGAGCCTTGGACCCAGGCGGCTGAAGGCATCACTACCAAATGCTGAAACAATTTAAATCAGAGATGCGCAAGAATCCAGAAATTAGAGGAGTGTAGAGGTTTTGGAGGGTTGGAGGACTGGGGGAGATCACAGAGGCAGTGATGGGGCAAAGCCATGCAGGAATTTGAAACCATGGATGATCATTTTTAAGTTGAGGTGCTTCTTAACCAGGAGCCAATGTAGATCAAGGATAGGGCAACCAGATACCTTGACTTTACTGGGATGGTCCCAGTTTTAAATTAAACATCCTGGTGTGCTGACAATTTCCTAAAAGGAGTTCAAATGTCCTGGTCGTTTCACCCCTCCACTTTGCAACAGAGAGAAAGAAGAAATAGCCTGAGGAAAGGAATCAGTGTGAAATGCCGTTGTTCTCTCTGGAAACACCCACCATCTCACAACCATTGTAATCCCCACAACATCCTAGACATCTTCGTGGAAGTCGTCACCACCTTTTTGGTATCAATGGTTCCATTGCTGATGGTGCCTTTTAAACAATTGACAGTGAAGGGTCGAAGATAACATGGTGTGGAGCTGGATGAACACAGCAGGCCAAGCAGCATCTTAGGAGCAGGAACGCTGACGTTTCTGGCCTAGACCCATCTTCAGAAATGGGGGTAGGAAAGAAAGTTCAGAAATAGATAGGGAGAGATCCCCTGAGGTTTGTCTGGAGGGAGGAGGGTAACTTCTTCAGGTTGTGAAACCTCTTCTAAGGATGCCTAACCTTACGAAGTTACCCTCCTCCCTTGGGACAAACCTCAGGGGATCTCTCCCCATTTATTTAAGAACCCTCTTCCCCTCCCCCATTTATGATGAAGGGTCTAGGCCCGAAACATCAGCTTGCCTGCTCCTAAGATGCTGCTTGACCTGCTGTGTTCCTCCAGCTCTACACCTTGTTATCCCTGATTCTCCAGCATCTGCAGTTCCCTCTATCTCTGACAGTGAAGGGTCACCAGCTCTGGCTGGATTTAGGTTGGGAGTTGTCATCACATGAATATTCAACTGCCCCTTGCTGAGGCTCCTGCTATTGGTCATCCAACATGTCAATCATCACAGCACCCCATCTTCACGCCATGTACTGATTTTGACTTTTGAAAATCTCATTTTAGTCAGGGGTGTTTTGTTTTTTATTGAAGCATTGGATCCAGCCTTATTGACCATCCCTAATTGCTCAGAGAACATTTAAGAGTCAAACTCATGGGTCTGGAAACACATTCAGGTCAGACGAGGTAATGATGACAGTTCTCCTTCCCTAAAGGGCATTACTAAACTAGATGGGTTTTACAACAACTGACAGTCGTTACATGATCACCACTAAGCAAGCTTTATAATATCACTTTTTAAAAATTTCGTTCAATTTTACCATCTGCTCTGGCGAGGTTTAAACCCATGTCTCCAGAACAACAGTTCACAGCTTTGGATTGATAGCGTAGCTCAGTTGGTTGGACAGTTAGTTGTAACGTGGAATGATAATAAAAGCATGGATTCAGTTCCTAATAATGGTTGAGGTTACCATGGAAAAATCTCTTTCTGAATATCTTCCCCTCACCTGAGGTGTGGTGACCCCTTAAGTTAAAACACCACCCAGTCATTCCCTCTTCTTGAATGTGAGAACAGGATAGTGATTTTTCCTTTATTCCCCACAATATGGGGTGAAGTGTCAACAGAGCTTCAGGATGCTAAGTCTTATTAGAAAATGGGGAAGGTTGGAAGGTAGTAACCTAGCCAGGATTTGAACTTTTACTGCGTAACTCTCCTGGTACTCTGTTTCAAGAAGGGTGAATGAACAATGTCAATTTTACATTCTCGAATGAGGTCAAAATTACAGACTACCTCCCACCCTCCTACTCCAAATCAATCGCTGTCTGACATTTTCATCATAGAATAGAATCATAGAATGCCTACAGTGTGGAAACAGGCCCTTCGGCCCAAAAAGTGGTTCTCTCTCTCTCTACTCGTCTCTGATTTTTCTCTCTCCGTCTACAAAAGTCAATTGTCTAACACTTCAACATCCTTGATGGTTTTCATGAGACCTCCACGTTTTAAATCCAATTTAAACATCATATGTGAATACGAACATTCTTTCCTAAATTCATTCACATACTGATTTCCCCTTTCCTGTTGGGCTTCATTTTAACTGATTCAATTTCACTGCAGTTCTCAAACAATAAAACAAATGCAAAAAGTGTCCCATTTCTTCACACGTTGTATTATTTCTCAATATGCCATGCCGTCAAACAACCGGTTTGAGTCAGCAGGCTAGAATATTACCTTGTGAGGCAATATGTTATGTGTCTGGACTTTACCCTCATTTCAGATGAGGTGGAGCTGACAGCAGAGACTTTGAAACTATTGAGAGAGAGCTGCTGTGGAAATGACAACAGGATTTAAACAGACAAATAGCAAAACTGACAATCACGTGCTGTGGTATTGAGTTTTACCAAAATGAGCATTTTTATGATTGATTTGAACATATTCATCTTTACAAACTTGAGAAAGTACTTAATTGGCTGTGAAGCACTTTGGAATGTCCAGGAGCCAGGAGCGGCACTATACGAATATATGTTTAATCAGTGAGCTCTTGCAAAAAGAAATTGCATAGACATCATTAACCATTCAGCAGCATCTTCCATCTAGAAGAACAATGGCAGCCAGTGGATTGCAAAACAACCACCTGCAAGATCTCCACCCTCTAAGTCAAGCACCATCCTAGTTGGAACTACGCTGTGCGACTGGGGAAAAATTCTGAAATTCCTTCCAGCGCTATTGATGCACCTATGCCAGAAGGACTGCTGCAGTTCTTGGGATGTGATCATTTGCTGCTCATCCCTAACTCGTCCTGAGACATCACTTGCGGCAGCATCACAACAGCAAGCCAGAGCTGTGTTGCTAGCCTTTTAATCACTTGCTGTCAGCAATTCTCAGCGTTCTTGCTGTTGCACAGAAGACATTCCATTACAGCCACTTCATGGAACTGGTATCTCCAGTAATGTTGTAGCTGCTGCAATGGAGGCTGCTCCCCACCACCACCACCCCCTCCCCACCACCTTGCTTAAAGGACCTCTTCCAACCAATCCATCCATGAGCTGCAAACTGAACTGACATTAGTCACTTGTCCATGACTGCAATACATGATTGGATGGGGTACCCAGCCCTTCCGTAGCTTGGCTCCTGTGATACACTTGCAGAGGAGGGTGAAGGGAGAACATCAAACACCAGCATTCTCAAGACCAGGAAATCATCTCAACATCATAAAGATTATAAAATTCTTGCCATAAAATCCCACCGCGAGATTCATAGGACAACACAGGAGTTATCCCTGGTTTTACCCCACTAATGGGGACACCCACAGTAAGAGATGTCACCAATACCTGAAGCATCCCATGCTAAGTAAATGGTGTTGAATACTGAAATAGAGTTCTTTTCATTTTTGTTTCTTGATTTTTTTTCATAAAAGTGTGTGTTGCTGGCAAGGTAACATGTTCTTCATCTCTATTGCCCTGGGACTGAGTGGTTTGCTGGGCTATTTCAGAGAGCAGTTAAAAGTCAAGCTGAGGGTCAGAAGTAACAGATAATCCAGACTGGTTACAGACAGAAGTATATCCTACTTGAAAGAGCATTAGAACCAAAGGGATTGTTATGGCAATCAACAGTTATTTTGCAATCATGACTGGCAGGAACTTTATATTTCAGGTTTATTCATTCAAATTCCACTCCCACAGAGTGGTATGGAAGTAAAAGAGTTGAGGTGTAGTTAGTCATCTTCAAAAGTCAACATGCTCCAGTCAGAGGGACAATTGTTTTTATTCATTCATGGGACCTGGGTGTCGCTATTTAGGCCAGCTTTTATTGCCCAATCCTAATTGTCCATTAAAAATTAACCACATTGCCATGTGTCTGGAGACACATGTAGACCAGGCCAGGGATGGGTGGCAGTTTCCTTCTCTAAAAGGGGTATTAGTGAATCAGATGAGTTTTCCCTGACAATTGACAACAGCTTCATGATCATCATCAGACTCTTAATTCTAGATTTTTATTCAATTTAAAATCCACCATCTGTTAGTTCTGGAATTGAACCTGAGTACCCAGAATATCACCTGTGTGTCTGGATTAATAGTCTCACAATAATACCACAAGGCTAACATCTAGAGATATTAACTTATGCAGTCTTCCTCCAACTCCTGATCATGATTCCAGATAACATTTGGAGACTCTGTGCAACCTCAGTTTACACCCAATGATTACTGCACCTGGAGGGAAGGTATATCCAGGCCCAGACTAATGCACTGACACTTGACTGCCCTCTAAAACAGCCTCACAAGTCATTCAGTTCAAGAGCAATGAGGGATGGGCAACTAATACTGGTCATACCAGTGACACCTGTATCCCATCAATGAATAACTAAAATAGTTCTGTCACAAGAATGATGTGTGGCAAAAGACAGTGTAGGGTGTGCAGTGTTTCACACTCACAGCAGCACTAGGAAGTAAAATGAGAGAGGAAGAATTTGAAAGGTTGCAAGACAGAACTTTAATTGCCTGTGTAATAAATCACACCCAGAAATTGAGAACAGGGGAAGTTCTGACAGAACTGAGGACATGTTTAACACATTGTCTTTTTGATAGCTTGTGCTGACTTTTACAAACTGTAAGCTGTACCCAGAGAAGTCACCTTTAAACCATTATCTCAGCTGGGAGCGTTTGCCAGCTTAGGTTAAAGGCATTTATCCAACTGACTTATCAAGACAACAATAGCTGATGCAAATGGGCTACAGGAGGCTGGAATCATTCCCATCCTTAGAGAGTTTGGAGCGGTCTGAAAAAAAAGTTCCCATTATGATATAAGCAATTAAACTTGTGATGGAGCAGATAGGAGCAGAATGCTTCCAGTCATTGAGGATATGTCAAAAACAAGAAGCTTGTAAGCTACAATATTAGATGTGAGGCAGTTAGAAGACAGGAGACGCTTCATTGACAGAGATTTCTGACATCCAGAGTTCTAACAGAAACTATATCATCATCAATGTTCCAAACAGATTGGTGGATGAAAGAAAGGAGTCAAAGGAAAAGCATAAAAAAGGAGGAACAGAACGTCAGTGAAACGATGTCACCTGCTCCAACAGTCTCAGGTGCACCTGTACTCACAGTCACCACTGCAGATACCAGATCAACCTTCTTCACAATGAACCCACAGAAAGCGGCTGACCTGGAATGGAGTGCCTGACCATGTCCTCATACCTTGCGCGGACCAGCTGGCTGGATGTTTTTGCAGACATCTTTAACCTTTCCTTACTGAGGTGCCCACCTGCTTCAAGACCACTATTTTCCCAGTGCAAAAGGAAAATCAGGCAGCGTGCTTTAATGGCTGCAGGCCGATGGCTCTGACATCCATCATTGTGAAATGTTTCAAGAGGCTAGTAATGGTAAACATCAACTCCAGCCTCCTAGATTACTTTGATCTACTACAATTCACCTACTGTCGCAACAGGTTCACGGGCAGGCGCTATCTCCCCAGCCTTATACTCATCCCTAAAACATCTGGAGAACAAGGACACCTATGTCAGGGATAACAAAGTGTGTAGCTGGATGAACACAGCAGGCCAAGCAGCATCTCAGGAGCACAAAAGCTGACGTTTCGGGCCTAGACCCTTCATCAGAGCTGCTCTGATGAAGGGTCTAGGCCTGAAACATCAGCTGCTCTGATGAAGGGTCTAGGCCCGAAACGTCAGCTTTTATGCTCTTGAGATGCTGCTTGGCCTGCTGTGTTCATCCAGCTCCACACTTTGATATCTTGGATTCTCCAGCATCTGCAGTTCTCATTATCTCTGATCACCTATGTCAGATTCCTATGAATTGACTATAGCTCTGCCTTCAACACCTTTATTCCAACAAAACTCATCTCTAAATGCCGAGACCTAGGACTAAACTCCCTGTTTTGAAACTAGATCCTCGACTTCCTGACCCACAGACCGCAATCGGTGAGGATAGGCTACAACTCCTTCTCCACAATAATCCCCAACACCGATGCCCTGCAAGGTTGCATACTCAACCCCTGACTACAATCCTTACACATTCATGACAGAGTGGCCAAATGCTGCTCTGACTCCATTTACATGTTTGCTGATGACACCATTGCAGTGGGATGGATCTTAAACACCAATGAAACAGAGTACAGAAAAGAGACAGACAGCTCATCAGGATGGTGTAAGGACAATAATATCTCCCTCAATGTCAGCAAAATGAAGGAGTTAGTCATTGACTTCAGGAAGCAGAATGGATAACATGCCTGTCTCTATCAATGGCGTTGAGGTAGACGGTCAAGAGCTTCAAGTTCCTCAGAGAAAAGATCACTAAACATCCGCCCTGTTGCCCAAGGATGTATTGATTAAGAAAGCACACACCCCTACTTCCTCAGAAGGCTAAGGAAATTCAGCATGTCCACAATAACTTATTAATTTTTACAGATACAACATAGAAAGCATCCTATTCAGATGCATCACATCTTGGTATGGCAACTGCTCTGAGTTGTGAAGGCAGCCTAGATCGTCATGCAAACCAGCCTCCCATCCATTGATTCCATCTATACTTCCTGCTGCCTTGGGAAAGCAGCCAACATAATCAAAGACGTCCCCCTCCCAGTTATACTCCCTTTCACACTTTTCCATCTGGCTGAAGATACAAAAGTTTGAAAACACAAACCAACAGATTCAAGAACAGCTTCTTCTCTGCTGTTCATAGAATCCCTGCAGTGTGGTAACAGGCCCTTTGGCCTAACAGGTCCACACTGACACACAAAGCATCCTACCCAGACCTATCCCCCCTAATCCACACATGCCTGAATGTTATAGGCAATTTAGCATGGCCAATCCATCTGGCCTGCACATCTTAGGATTATGGGAGGAAACCCACACAGACATGGGGCAAATGTGCAAACTCCACACAGACTGAGGATGGAGCCAAACCCTCAAACTAACCACCAAGCCACCATGCTGTGCTGTTCTCAGACTTTTGAACAGGCCTCTTATATATTAGAGTTGATCTTTCTCTGCACCTTCTCTGTAGGTGTAACACTATATTCTGCATTCTGTTCTATTATCCTGATCTACTCAAGTATTGTACAATTTGCCTGGATAGCATGCAAAACTTTTCACTGTATCTCAGTATTAGTAACAATAAGCAAATCAAATCAAATAATAGCATTGGAAACAGTTCAGTAAAGGTTCACTTTGCCAGTTCCTGAGGTGAAGGTGTTGTCTAATGATGAAGATTGAGCAGGTTGTGATACTCAGTAGGGAACAGAAGAATGAGAGACTATCTTATTGATTCTGAGGGGACTTGACAGGATAGATGCTGAGAGGATATTCCCTCTTATTGGAGAGTGTAGAATGACAGATCTCCGTTTAATGATAAGGGATCTCTCATTTACAAGAGAGGAGGCGGAGTTTCTTCTTTCAGTCTTTGGTATTCCCCTTCCCAAGACCACTCAAGGCTTAGACATTGAATGTATTCAAAGTTCAACAAGACCAATTGTTGATTGACAAGGGTTATAGGGGACAGGCAAGAAAATGAAGCTTAGACGCCATTCGGATCAGCCATGATTTTATTGAATGGCAGAGCCATCTTGATGGGCCAAATGGCCTACTGTTTGTATTTATTATGATCTAATGATTAAAGCTGTTAAGTTGCATAGAGAGTAAACAGTAACACTGGGGAGGCCAAGTGGCTTGTTTCAGCTTTGCCATTTCCGTGTATTGCAAAGTATGGTGCTAATCCACTTGATGCCGGCTAACAAAATAGCAGTACGTTCTCTACGAATATCCATACAAAACACAACACATTTATAGTTAAGTTATATAGTCCTGCTGCTTAGGTTGTAGAGCTGACGCCTGGACTTAAAAATGGCCAGCACTTCTCCTGGGGACAGTCACCCCGGATTCCTGTCACCCAGGTACAATCTTTACTTTTTCACTCAATGGAACTTCATACTGGGGCAGTAGCATCCCTGAGGAATGAATATCCAGCAACTTAACAGCTCTTAAAGAGCTCTAATTCAGGATTTAAATGATTCAAGTCAATCAATGCTGAGTGGCTACATGTGATGTCAAGCATTTTTAGTCAATTCTTCAAAGAATGTGTGAACAGAGTAACTTTTGGATACATGCACATAGAGCTGTAAGCAAGAGAAAATAAAATGAAAGCTTGAGAAAATCAGTGGATGTGGAAACAAAGTGAGGGCAGGAAACAAAGGGTTTGATTTAGCACAATCAATTTAAGAAGCAGTTACTGATAGAAATTGACTGTGCCCTCCCTCCCTTGCCTTGAAAAATTCCACTCAGGAAATCTTGGTGAGTCAGAGAAACATGCCTTTCATCATAATAGAACCAAGGTGTCTGGAATGATGATAAAACAAAGAATTGCAGATGCTGGAAATCTGAAACAAAAACAGAAAGTGCTGTAGAAATTTGCCTGGTCTGGCAGCATCTATGGAGAGAGAAACAATGTTCTGAAGAAGGGTCACTGGCCCCAAAATGTTAACTCTGCTTTCTTTCCACAGATGCTGCCAGACCTACTACGTTTATCCAGCAATTTTGGCATTCATAATTATGACAAGGCAGAGAAAGCAGTGTGTTTTCTTCCAATTGTCCAATGTAGCTTTGACTTGTTTGTTTATACCGAATGGAAACTTTCACAATCATGAGATATCCCCAAGTGTTTTTCAGGCACTGAAATAACTTTGAGAGTGCTGTCACTCTTGTAACATAGGACACATTGCAACATGAAGGAGGCAATGGTTTGGTGATATTGTTAAACCATTAATCTAGAAATCTAAGTAATGTTCTGGGATGTGGGATCAAATCTTGTCATAGTGGAACTTGAATCAATAAAAACCTGGAATTAAGAGTTTAATGTCAACTGTTGTTGGTGGGAAATACCCATCTGGTTTATTAATTCCTTTTAGAGAAGGTAACTGCCATCCCTATCTGTCTAACCTACATGTGACTCCTGACTGTGATTGGCTCATATGAATTGCTCTTAATGATTAGGGATAAGCAATAAATATCGGCTTAGCCAATGACACTCACTTCACATGCATGGATTTAAAACAAAACATGGCAGTTGTGTACAGCAAAATCAACAGACAGCAATGTGAAATTACTAGAAACTCTGCTATTAATGATGATGATTGAGGGATAAATGTTAAACAGCATACTGAGTGTTGTGTTATGTCTCGAAGTTGGCATACCTTTAAGAGAGATAGCAAGAACTGCTGATTCTGGAGTCAGAGATAACACACTGGGGAGCTGGAGGAACACAGCAGGCCAGGCAGCATCAGAGGAGCAGGAAAGTTGATGTTTCTAGTCAGGACCCTTCTTCAGAAACAGGTGAGGGTGAAAGGAGCTTGGAAATAAATGGTGAGAAGAGGGGTAGGGCCAGGGAAGGTCGGTGCAGGTAGGCATTGGTGGGGATTGGTCAGTGAGGTGGGGGCATGTGGATAGGTGGTAGAGAAGATGGACAGGTTGTGTCAGGTCAAGGAGGTGGGGATGAGATAGAGGGTTGGTCATAGGATGAGGCCGGGGTTAGGGAGATTTTGAAACTGTTAAGATACACATTTAGGCCATTGGGTTGTAGGTTCCGGAGGTGGAATGTGAGGTGCTGCTCCTCCAGTTTGCGGCTGGCATGACTGACACTGGAGGAGGCCCAGGATGGACGTGTCACCAAGGAAGAAGGAGGGGAAGTTTGTAACTGGAAGGTGCTGTCGTTTGTCGCATACAGAGCGCAGGCACTCTACAAAGCGGTTTCTGAGCCTCCACTTGATCTCACCAAGGTAGAGGAGGCCACATTGGGAGCAGCGGATGCAGTGGGCCACATTGACGGATGTGCAGGTGAACCTCTGTCTGATTTGAAAGGTTTTTTTGCTGCCTTGAATGGAGGTGAAAGCGGAGGTGTAGGGACAGGCACAGCATTTCCTGTGGTTGCAGGGAAAGGTGCTGGGGATGGTGGGGCTAGTGGGGAGTGTGGAACGGTCGAGGGAGTTGCAGAGAGAATGGTCCCTATGAAAGGCAGGTAGTGGTGGGGAGGGAGATATATCTTTGGTTGTGGGTCAGATTATAGGTGGAGGAAATGGCAGAGAATCAAACCTTGGATACAGAGGTTAGTGGAGTGATACGCGGGGACAAGGGGGATTCTGTCTTTGTTTTTGTAGGAAGAAGGGGATGTGTGGGCAGATGTGTAGGAAACACGAGATGTGGTTTAGAGCATTTTTGACCACCGAAGAAGGGGGATGTTGTGGTCCTTGAAATAAGAGGACATCTGGGATGTTCGGGAGTGGAATGCCCCATCTGGGGAGCAGAGGCAGCAAAGGCAGAGGAATTGATTAGATTAGATTAGATTCCCTACAGTGTGGAAACCGGCCCTTCGGCCCAACAAGTCCACACGGCGCCTTGAAGCATCCCACCCAGACCCATCCCGCTGTAACCCCCACACCCCTGAGCACTACGGGCAATTTAGCATGGCAGATCCACCTAGCCTGCACATCTTTGGACTGTGGGAAGAAACCAGAGCGCCCAGAGGAAACCCACGCAGACACGGGGAGAATGTGCAAACTCCACACAGGCAGTCGTCTGAAGCTGGAATTGAGCCCGGGTCCCTGGCTCTGTGAGGCTGCTGTGCTAACTGGGAGTAGGGGATCGCATTTTTGCAGGAAGATGGGTGAGAGAGGGTGTAGTCTAGGTAACTCTGGGAGTTGGTGTCACCTGAGTTGGAGACAGAGAGACAGAAGTATCAGAGATGATCCAGGTGAACTTGAGGTTGGGGTGAAAGGTGTTAGTAAAGTTGATGAACTGTTTAAGCTTCTCATGAGAGCTTCATCCCTGCATCCTTGAACGCTGCCTCATCCTCCCACCGCAGTGACCAATCCGCACCACTCCCTCCCTGCACTTACCTATCACCATCCCACCTACCTTCCTCAGCCCCAACCCTCCTCAAGAGCCCCCTTCCCCCTCCCCCATTTCTGAAGAAGGGTCCCGACCCAAAACATCAACGTACCTTTATGAGACATGTTTCTGATGTCATCAGGTACCATAGGATATGATCTGATGGTATAAAGCTTGCAGACATCATGTTAAATTAGGCTAAGTGGAATTGGAAGGTGTCATCAACAGTGCTGTCAAAAGCACCTGCTCACTGATGCCCAGTTTGGATTCCACTAGAGCCACTCAGCTCCTGACTTCACTACAGATTTGGTTCAAACATAGACAAAGAGTGGATTTCCAGAGGTGAGATGAGGGTGAAAGCTCTTGATGCTAAGGGCTGCATTTGACAGAGTGTGGCATCAAGAATCCCTAGCAAAACTGAAGTTGATGAGTATTAGGGGACAAACTATCCACTGGTTTTTGTTATACCTGGCACAAAGAACAATGGTTGTGTTTGGTTGGAGGTCAGTCACCTCAACTCCAAGACATTTCTGCAGGAATTTCTCTGGGTAGTGTTCTAGGTCCAATCATCTTCAGCTACTTCATTAATGACTTTCTCTCCATCAAAAGGAGAAAAGTAGGGATGTTTGCTGACAATTCACAATGTTTAGCAGCATCGAGAACTCCTCAGAATCTGAAGCAGCCATTGCAACAAGACCTAGACAACATCCAGGCTTGAGCTGAAAGTTGGCAAGTAATATTCACATCATACAAATGCCAAGCAATGACTACCTCCAATAGGGTCAATCTAACCATTACCTCTTGACATTCAATGGCATTGCCATCACTAAATCCCCAACTATCAACATCCTAGGGGCATGACCATTGACTAGAAACTGAACTGCGCTCACCACATAAACACAATGGCTACGAGAGGAGGTCAAAAATCACACGACACCAGGGTGTAGTCCAACAGGTTTATTAGTCTCGCTCCTTCAGACGTTAGAGAGAGCGGCGGCATCAGGCACAGAATTTATAAGCAAAAGATCAAAGGGTCATAGAATGAGCAAATATATCGAACAAACTTAAGATGGTTTCAATTGATTAGTATGGGTCTTCTCCTGACAATTGACAATAGTTTTATGGTCATCATAAACACTTATTTCCAGTTTCATTAATTCCATAATCTGCTATGGTGGGATTCTAACCCAGGTCTCCAGAACAATACTTTGGTCTCCAGATTAATACTATTGTGATATTACCATGAAGCCATCATCATCACATTCCAAGAGGGTTTGTGGATCTGTGATTTCCAGCAGATGGGTCTCTATGATTGCTGACAGGGTGGGCGCATCCCTATGTGATTTCAGGCAGAGCAAGTGTGTCCATGTAAGATTTCCAGGAGGGTGCAGTTCTCTGTGAGATTCCTGGCAGGATAGGTTGATCACTAAGATTCACAGGACGACAGAGGATCTACATGATTTCCAGTAGCATTTGATCATTATGTGATTCCAGCAACCTGGGTGGATCCCTGTGATTGTCAATGAGGGGTTGGTGGATGGATCCTTGTGACCCTCTGCAGGGCTGGTGGGTGAATTCATGTGACCTTTGGCATGGATGTTGGATGGATCCCTCCGATTCTCAGCAGGGCTGGTGGATGCATCCTTGCGATTCTCAACATCGCTGGTAGGTGGATCCCTATAATTCTTGGCTCGGTATATGGTGGATCCCTGTGATTCTAGCAAGGCTGGTGGGTGGATCCTTGTGATTTTCCACACAGCTGGTGGTGGATCGCTGTGATTCTCTGAGTCGTTTTGTGGGTGGATCTGTTTGCTTCTCAGCACAGCTAGTAGGTGGATTGCAGTGGTACTGTGGAGGTCTCGTGGGTGGATCCCTCTGGTGCTGAGCAAGGCTGGCCGGTGGGTGGATCCCTGTGATTCTCAGACTGGTTTGTAGGTGGATCCCTGTGATTCTGTTCTCTGCTGGCTACAGTGCATGGATCCCTGTGATTCTCAGACTAGTTTGTAGGTGGATCCCTGTGATTCTGTTCTCTGCTGGTGACGGTGGGTGGATCCCTGTGATTTTCAGACTGGTTTGTAGGTGGATTCTGTTCTCTGGTGACAGGTGGATCCCTGTGATTCTCAGACTGGTTTGTAGGTGGATCCTGTGATTCTGTTCTCTGCTGGCAACGGTGGGTGGATCCCTGTGATTCTCAGACTGGTTTGTAGGTGGATTCTGTTCTCTGCTGGTGACGGTGGTGGATCCCTGTGATTCTCAGACTGGTTTGTAGGTGGATTCTGTTCTCTGCTGGTGACGGTGGTGGATCCCTGTGATTCTCAGACTGGTTTGTAGGTGGATTCTGTTCTCTGGTGACAGGTGGATCCCTGTGAATCTCAGACTGGTTTGTAAGTGGATCCTGTGATTCTGTTCTCTGCTGGCAACGGTGGGTGGATCCCTGTGATTCTCAGACTGGTTTGTAGGTGGATCGCTGTGATTCTGTTGTCTGCTGGTGATGGTGGGTGGATCCCTGTGATTCTCAGACTGGTTTGTAGGTGGATCCCTGTGATTCTGTTCTCTGCTGGCGACGGTGGGTGGATCCCTGTGATTCTCAGACTGGTTTGTAGGTGGATCCCTGTGATTCTGTTCTCTGCTGGCAACGGTGGGTGGATCCCTGTGATTCTCAGACTGGTTTGTAGGTGGATTCTGTTCTCTGCTGGTGACGGTGGTGGATCCCTGTGATTCTCAGACTGGTTTGTAGGTGGATTCTGTTCTCTGGTGACAGGTGGATCCCTGTGAATCTCAGACTGGTTTGTAAGTGGATCCTGTGATTCTGTTCACTGCTGGCAACGGTGGGTGGATCCCTGTGATTCTCAGACTGGTTTGTAGGTGGATCGCTGTGATTCTGTTGTCTGCTGGTGATGGTGGGTGGATCCCTGTGATTCTCAGACTGGTTTGTAGGTGGATCCCTGTGATTCTGTTCTCTGCTGGCGACGGTGGGTGGATCCCTGTGATTCTCAGACTGGTTTGTAGGTGGATCCCTGTGATTCTGTTCTCTGCTGGTGACGGTGGGTGGATCCCTGTGGTGCCGGCTGTCGCTGCTCCCTCCCGGGGCTGCAGCCAGCG